>NW_018128101.1:94961-121870 GCF_001952655.1 Monopterus albus
CACTGCACCCAAACCAGGTCTAGCATCTTGGTAGAAGCTTTGCCATCTTAACAATTATACTTGATACACAGGCGCATCCAGTGATAAGCTACAAATACCCATATTTGTCTGTCTGTCAACAATGAAAACCAGATAGTGATGTCTATAAAACTATTAATATTCAAGGAGCACTGAGTCCAAGTACAAAATATGTATTTATTTCCTTCAATTAGCAACCATATTTTACTACATTAAAATAATTCAATAAAAATCATACTAGAGGCAGACATCACAGTGGAATATGGTAAGAAAGGTCCATTGGGAAAGCCCTTTTAACTTCCAGGACTCAAATGACCTCGTGACTTTTAGACTGAAAGAGACACTTCTTGTCCTCAGCAAGCTCCTGTTTATGCTGAAACCATTCGTATAGCCTGGGTAATGTGGTTACAGCTTTACAAATGGAGTCAATTTCCTCCAGAGCACACTAAGGTCTACTGTGGCAGACATGCAGACAGACAGCAGGCTAGATGTACAGTATTAGGCAAAAGCTGATCGAGTTAAAGAGGAAGAAAAGTGATGAGGGGAAGTAAATGACCAGCGTCAGTGTAACCACGGTCGTCATCCTGGTCAGTAATGGGGACGTGATGAGGTCCAGCCTTTCTTCAGCTTAATGATTGTGAGTAACATCAACACTGATAATGGACTAAATAGTTTAAATGTGCCATGCAAGTGTAAACACACACATATGAGCTGAATCTAAGCAAAATTCAGTCAATGGCATGCCATGGCATCGGGTAACAATAGAATAATAATAATTACTTTTGTGGTGGTTTTTATCCAGGCTTGAACAATTTCCTTCTCAAATATCCTATAATGGATAATATCTTATTAGGCATGCAATCCTCCATTTGATATGAACGGTTATGGTTATAAGGATTGGCTTTTTGCGTTAGCTGCAGTAAATCAATAAGACATAACGGAGAGAGCTCTGTTTGCCCGACTACCTCCTCCGGCTTCTTCACCGTTTCCACAAATGTTTATGGGGACACATTTTTTTCCCCAAAGATGCCTGTTAGAAGAAGACATGGCAGCCAAAAGAACATGAGACACAGAAAGACTCAGGTATCAACTCAAAGGAAGACAGTGAACATGAGAAGAGAGGAAAAAGGCGACTGCATTATAACTGTGATGCTGATATCACTTGTCTGACCAAAACATGCACCAAGACAGCAGCTGAAAGAGGGTCTGCAGTATGAGGCCAGCATGGCTGATAAACAATCACATGAATACAAGCAGTACATGAGTAGGGCTGTGCAGAAGTGCACATACAGTAAGCTGTGGTCAGTAGCATTCCCAGGTGACAGGACATGAATGGAAATACCTGTTACATATACAGTGTTGTCCTACTGAGATGTAAACCAAACTCTGACGGCAGCTGCGTGACATTTAAGACACTGTATTGTAGCAGAAAACAGCAGAAACATGCTGTGTATCTGCCATGTGATTAAAGCCACTACTACCATAAAACACTCAAAGTTCTGACCCAACTGTTGGGTCAAATTGCATTATGGGTAATGCAGGCACCAGGTTTTGCCTAGGAAAAACAATTCTCTGGTTCTGCTCTATCAGTTTTGATTTTTTTTTTTAAACTGTCAATCATGAGCCCGACACTGCTATAGAAACATAATGGTTCAGTACTTTTTTTTAAGGTGGCTGTTAAAGTTATGTTGAAAAAAATGAGTAAATAGTAAAATATAATTTATAATATACCTGAGACTTCATCTCGTATAGTAGTGGGTCGTCTGGAGTCAGGTGAATGGCCTCATCCCACTTCTTAATGGCTTCCCAGTGCCTTAAAAACACAAATGATTCAAACACACACTGTGATTCAACATCTGGTACAGATGCCTTCTGGGAAAGCTGTGCAGTGCGAGTAACTAGCTACAGTAGGTATTTGAATTTTTTTATAGTGCATGATTGTTGGTTATGATTTATACGATTACCAGTGCTAAAACCACCAATGCCCTACACAGATATGTTGTATTACTCACATCAACTGTGGTTTTGTGTTGACTTTACTGAGATTTACTGAGATTTATTTCTGGCCTTCATTGATGATTGACTCAAACAGACAATCAGTGAAAACAGACACCTCGTTTAACTGTCTCCACCCTCATATTTTATAGAGAAGTAACTTGTATCATTGGAAAGCTTCCTTGACCACGTGCTTCCATTGTTGCATGCAATTTCTCAAAAGCTGAGACCAAGAGACTTTTACTAGAAACATAATTGAGTCATGTTTCAGTGAATGTTTACCATCACCTTTCCCATGCTTTCTGTGCATTTTCACTCGTTTCTTCTCAAGGCTATAATAAAAACTGCTTTTGGCTTGTTAATATAAAGAAAAAAAAGAAATGGCAACACAGGGCTTCTTGAGGCTATAAAGCTACCAACGACCACAACACCTGTCTGATAGCATGGCAGCACAGAGTATGCAAATGCTCCAGCAGGTTAAATAAACACAGTAAACAGTTGAAAAATTAAGCTCTCCCCAGGTTTTTATCTGAGCTGGCAAGGTGCTGACATTGACTACTATTCAAAACTACTCAAACAGGATTTGCATAAAAACTGGGCGGATTTCACATTAAGTGCCACTGCTGCTTCACTCCAAGCAACTGTCAGCTCTACTAATGTGTTTTGAATAGATTTGTTTAGGAGGGTTTACAATTCTTTGGTCACATGGACCCTTTCCTCCTAAACTCATTACTAACTCAAGAATAATTTCAATATGACTTATGTCTACATCTTTTAAAGCTTTATGAAAAACAGACATAATGAAAAAGTCTAAGCAATTACAAACACAAAAAAAGATGATTAATACTGGGTATTTATAAACCTGAGTTCAGATTAGAGGCAGAACCAGAATGAAGGCTGGCAAAACATATACTTCTGGCTTGTTATAGTAACAGAGAGGAGTGGGAAAAGGGAACTAGAGCGGTGTGGAAATCTTACCAACAGATGAAGCAAAGGACATTGAAAACTCATATGAGGAAATTAAGCAATAAGTAATACATGACATGAAGCCTAAAAATTACCTCTGCTGTTATAACAAGAATGACAGAACAAATATGAAACAAACTTAGAAATTAGAGAGTGTTTTTTGCACTGAAAAGACTGTTAGGATTGAATCATTATGAGCATTTCACACACTGCTGTCCAAAGGAAGGAAGCATCCCTAACATGTGGTTATGACAACACTAAACCAGTAAACTGACTAGTGGCTAATGTAAATCACAAAACTTAAAAACCAAAAAAAAGCCTTCAGGGGATAGTGAACATTTCAAATACTGTATGAATGCCAGAGGACAACTTGCAAGCTCAGTTTTAGTCTGACAAAGCTGACTCAGCATGGTGGCTGTAAGCCGGACATGTCAGCAAACTACGTGAAGTATTTGAATGATCTTGTGATCTGCTTGTTTTCACACCTCCCGAATAAAAGTACGTAAATTTGAAGCCATTCAAGACATGAAATGAGGCATAAACTTACCATTTCATTGCCTGTTTTTGACCCCAGTTAGTACGTAAATTTGAAGCCATTCATTCATGAAATGAGGCATAAACGTACTATTTCATTGCCTGTTTTTGACCCCAGTTTTAAAGAAATGCTTTCAACACAATTGCCATGATTTGTTTCCCAGTTTGGAAGTGTTCACGCTGATGTCCGAATGAAGGTGAGAACTGTTACGATCTTTAGCAGAACCTACAAACACCTGATGAGCCTTGCCAGAGTTTTTGAGACTATACTGCAAATGTTCAGGAGTAATAAGATGTGGCCCAGAATAACTCTACATTTACAAATACATATAAAGTCTACACTGTACATTCCTTGCATCTGTGCACTTCATGAACAAAAGTGTCAAGCAGCCCATTCATGCAACAATGACAAGTCATTTCTGTATGTTCAGAAATCCAATGTCAGACTCTACTCTGCATTGCAGGAACAGTCAGCAACAAAATATCAAGTCAAGCTTTACCTTTATGTGACTAAGTAAATGTATATACAACAAAATCTGTTTATCGTAAAACTGTAGAAAATGGCCAGAAGTTGTATCAACTCCTACCCTCATAAGCCCACATACCTGCACACAATGTGATTTAAGAAGAGATTGAGGCCATAAACAGGTAGTAGAGGAGCACCTCAACTACATCAAAAACATCTGATATCCTCAACCAGACACCATCTCAAAACTCTGAACAGCCATTATGGAGCAGTAAGATGACCTTTCCCTGGTTTCCTCTAGCAGATACTGCACAATTCCGCGCAGTCACTAAATGCCAAACCTTTATATCATCTGAATGAGGGGGTTTTCACAAAGTGATTGATATTTGGCTAAAAAAATCAATTATGATGGAAGAAATATCAGATCGATCCTGAAGACTACTTACTGTCTGTTGTCCAACTTCTCTGTCTATTAAAAATAGAAAAGTCATACACTGTCAACTCAATGATTTATCTGCCACTGTCACATAGTACTGAATGTGCTTGTTATACACAAGCAGAGAAATACCATGTAAATCATTAATCTTGGTTAACATTATTCCCCATAACATTAACTCTTCACAAGAGTTTATTTCAGGAGGTCTCAGAAAAAAACTGTAGAAGCAGATGTGTGGTCACATATATCATTTTTGTTTGAAAAGCTTTTACTGAAGTGCTCCAAATTTTTATTAACACAATGTTAAATATAGGTTGACAGGCTAGAAGCTTCTTCCATAACCAAAACAGAAATTATAGTTGTTGTTGTGTTTTTTTTTTTTTTTTTAAATGGTTTTGAAAAATAAGTTCTTTGGCTATTGAAGTGTGAAAACATACAACCAAACAAAGGGAAAACCAGAAGGCTTAGATGGAATAAAGTTGACTGTGCTTTTGGAATTCAATATTTACAATTAGCAAACCAGTTAATAGCCTCTTAGCTGTTAAATGAGTCCGTGCTCTGTACAATGGCGCCCTCTTGTGGGGAATTTCTAAACAGCACATCCTCGGTAACTGACCACGCAACTTCTTAAATCTATTCAGAGGACATCACATGCCGGAAGCCATCAGTATCATAAAATGCAAGACGACTCATGGTGTAATCTTGCTCGCTATAAAACTGCCATGGAGTGTGTAAAATGCCCTTCAAAGTAAATAGCAGCATGCACACAAAGTGTATTTGTTCATCTCAAGTAATTTTTGTCAAAGCAACAGCTGTGCAAATATTCAATGTGTACAATTCAACAGCGTAATACACTTTTTCAAACTACTCCATTATAATCAGCCAAAACTAATTCCACCACCGACAGAACTATGTTATCAACAATATATGAAGAGTTAATCTGCCTCTGTTTACATGCAATTTAATAAAGACTTTAACTGATGTTTCTGTGGGTTAGGTAGTGGTGTGATGTGCACACTGAAAGCACAGAAAACTAACTACTCTGAACACTTTCCCTCACCTGCCTTGCTCAGCCAGCAGCGCACCCTCATCCTTCAGCCTCTTGCTCTTGGCACCACAGTCCTCCAGCAGGACCTCGCGTCGCCGTTTGATGGCGTGCAGCCAGTCTACCTTCTCATCCTGAGTTTGTTCATCAACTTCCTCAGCCTTCTCCGCCTCAGCCTCAAACTGCTGGACCACTGACTTTGACACCCTCTCACCAGCTTTCCTCTTCCAGCCAAATGAAGCCATCCTGCAGAAAAATTGGAGAAGGGTGATTAGTACGGGCGGCCACTAACTTTATGTGCACAAATCCTATGTCAGTGGCAGTCAGCAGAGGACAATCTATGATGGCAGACTTTTACATTTAAACACCAGAATTTTAGTCAGGCAAGCCGCTAGCTAGGTGTATCATTTATTTTAGTACAGAACATATGGCTGGTTATCTAACAACTAACTACAACTCTAATACTAGTTAGTAAAAATTCACCGCGTCGCAATAAAACTAGCTAATATTAACGTTCGCTAGCTGTTAACTTAGCTAACACTTGTCTTGGCAGCCTCTTGACAACTCAATACGTTTGGCCATACAAAAATGCACTTAATTTAGTTTTGTAAATAACACATTCCTATTTGTTATTTTAACAGACTACGACGGGAAGACATACGAACAGACTTCAGTAACCTTCCGTGAGCAATACTAGACCAAGCTTATGAAAGCTAACATTTAGCCATATTGATTTGCCCTTTATGCTGCGTTCAAGTGGTATCGTTTAAATCGAAAATTTCGAGCAGCGTTCATGTCAGCCTAAGAGTCGGAGATACAGTGTATGGAGTTTCTGACAGTGACGATGTTCCCGACGTGGTGATAAGAACAGAAATGTCGGCGAAATCGCTGCAAATGCACCACCACTGGCAGTTACAGCTAAATCACTCATTTGATGTGAACTATGCCAACACTGTTGACTGTGGTTCCACTTTGTAACTAACTGCGACAAATACGTAACGCAACAAAGGTAAGTAAATAATACATTTTTTTAAAGCTTAAGAAAAAATGTAGGTAATAAAGGCTGTTTATATGGTGTGACTTAAAGGTTAAGAGAGCTAACAACCTTGGAATAAGGTGTAGACGTAGACGACACTCCCAAATCGCACTTAATGATCTTCTTTTCCTATTCTGCCAGCATTTCGCAAATGTACCATGACCCGGAAATTGCAGAAATGTTTACAATGTCGCTTAAAGAAACACGAGCCGTGTTTTTAAAGTTGAACGGAATACGGCCCTTGTCAGTCACCAGAAACAGATTAATTTTTGTTTGGTCTTTTCCCCCAGGAATGTACTGAAATGCAACGTTGAAGACGGTTCATTCCGACTTTATGGTATTGCATCACAGACATTACTCGGGCCAATGTCTTAACATACCTGGCATAAAGCTGCAAGGTTTAGTACATTGAATAATTAATCAGTTCATTATTATTTTGATAATTGCATATTCGATTATTTATAGTCTTGCATTTTCTTCAAAGCAGTGAAAAGACTAGATGCATATAGAGAAGCTTCAGCAGAACTGTGTGCAATTTAGCAGTTTATTAGGCAGTTGTGTATACAAATGATTTCAACACTGTCCATTCAGATTTACATAGGTCAATTTGTTAGGGTCCCTTTACACACCAAACAAAAACATAATCTTTCTTTCAAGCAGTTCAAACAGATAGACTGACCAACTTAGCCTGCAATCAGTCGACTAGATAACTACTCCATAAGCTCAAAAGGTTACGATTTCACACAATCTTTCCCACAAAAACCATCATGTAAGCCATGAAAAGTTTTGTAACCAGAAGCTGCAACTGCCCTTTACAATTTAAATGTTTAGTTTTACAATATATCAAGAACATTGTGCGTTTCCTTTCCATGATCACAATTTCTGGAGGTCAAATATTTCAGTCCAAACCTGCCCCGCAGGACAGCAAAAAGAATTATTGGCACTCTTTAGCAATTTTTGTTGTCCATCTCTGAAATGTAAAACGATTTATACCAATGAGATATTACAGATTTTTACAGCTGTGGAGATACTGGAACCTCAGACCACTCATTAAAATAAAACATTTGATGACAAGAGAAACAAGTTTACTTTTTAAAACTTTGATTTCTTTTTCCTGTTGTCATTATTAAAGAGAAGGTAGCAGTTACTGAGGTCTACCACAGTTTGGCAAAAATGTAATCATGGTTAACGTAAGATTGTTTTTTCAGAACAAATTGTGATGTTTTAATTGTTGTAACTGTGTTATCATTAACAAAACCCAACAACAAAATAATTAGTGGACTTTAGTCCTTAAAATTGCAAAAGGTGGCAATAATTCTGAATTCCAACTTACATACATACCGACATACAGTAAACATGGTCTAACTGTACTGATGATGATAAGGCAGCCAAACAAGACACACCACTTAAAACTTTAAGACTGTGGACATGAAAAAGGGATACACATTATACTTAGGATTAAAGACATATCTATGACTTTGTGAGCTTGCAAGTAAAATGTTCTTTTATCAGAATGTCAAAGCACAGCTTTACAATTGCAAGCACACAATCTTGTTTCAGTTTTACAAATACATAAACCTTTTCTCAAGGTCACCTTCAAAGGAATGTGAGCAATCAAAACATAAACATATGCAAACATGACAATATTTTGAACGTGTTTACCTGCTAAGAGACATTGTCCATACATTGCATGTTACTGCTACTACTCATTTTCAAATTAAGCCCTGAGGCCTATACACTTGTGATGAACTTGCATTTACAAATCAAATGTAGGCAAAAGGCATTTCACTCAGTAATCATATTCAAATCCTAATAATTCATCAAAACAAAGTAGAGGAAATACAACAAAAAAGTCAAAACTTGTCATTTTAATATGTGACAATGAAAATGGTATTCTAGATTTTTACTGTCATGGCAAAAATACCTCTTACATGGTAAAAGCAGGCTATATTTATTTGGAAAGACAATCAAGTATCGGAATAATTGTGATTGAAGAAAATAAAAGTGTGATATTGATTTAGAAAACAGACAGTAAAAAAGGAAACTATAAACCATCCAGCATTAGATCTTAATGAAAGAGAAAACAAATTCCTTTTCCATTGGAACCAACACACTGATAAATATATTCTTGTCATACATAAAAATGTAGGGGCAGACAAATTCAGTTTTATGAGAACAAAACCATGAAAATTTAGTCTCGGACAGCTCAATTAACAAAAAAAAAAAAAAAGAAGAAGCATTCTTTCGTCCCTGACACAAGGCAGAAATACAGGGGTCATTGCACTTCTTGAGTTCAATGAAATGTGATGGGCATGACAACCCTAGTTGTAGCTAGTGCTGTGCCCTGATACAGCCGCACCCCTTCTCTGATCCCCAGTAAGAGGATAACAAGCAGCAGGAGGAAAAAAAGAAAACTTGTGCAAATGTGCTTCCTGCATCCCATATGGCTGCCACCCAAATATCCAATCCTTAACCAGTGGCTTCCATCATTGCAGGCAAAAACTTGATCTTGTTCTCTGTACCGGAAAGCAATGCTCATGGGCTACAGTACAGAAAATTCAGTGTAATCACTTCTATTATATGGTGGAATGTGAAAATTTGCTATTAAAATTGATGAGGAAATTGTAAACCCCCCTCCTGTATATTGTTCTGTCCTAGCTATGAAATAGCTTGTCATTCATCTTTCCAAATAACCCCTTACTTCCCCCGTGAGCTCAGTATACATCCCTTCAGCTTAGGGAACACCAACCTGCATCAGTGCCATGGAGCAATCACTTCATCCTCAGCCAGGACGAATTGAGCCATGAATCGGTTGCATGCTTATTGCTATAAAGACACTCGGAGAGGAAAAAAGGCTAAAGATTGTTTTGCAAGCTATCGTGCAAGAAGTTTAATAAGATTTGCGCACATCTCGAAGAACTCAATGGTGTGGCTTCCTGGTCGAGGGACAGACGTATTGTCTCCCCCTCCTGTGGAGTCGGTGGATGAAGTCACCGATGAAGTTAAGGAGCCGTCTGCGGCCTTGGGTGGGTGCACAGTGCTAGACGCAGCAGGAGCATCTGCCAAATCTACATCATTCTTTATAGTGGTGCGGTAGTTACCCACAGACCCAGAACGGAGAGGGGTAGCAGTTCCAGATTTTGTCTCCACCATATCATCTGAATAACACAACACACAACATATTTTCTACATAACTCACATGCAAAAATCCCTTTAATTTCACTATACACCAATGCCTGTAACCAAGGTGTTTGCAAGTCTTGAAAAATCTTAAGTATCTCTAAATTCAGTTTTTTTTTTTGTTTAGTTTATTTTATTTTTCCAAGCATGTAAAGATAAAATAGCATTACAGAAATAAAAGTTCCAAAAGTTCCATCAAAAATGCTTTAAACAGGTATTCAAAACTACTGATTTACAAATGTCTTGGTTTTTTTAAAACGGGTAATCAATTTTCTGTCACTTCTCAGGGTCGGTCACGTTAATTATATCACTAAGAGTTATTTAATATATAGTGGGGAAGTAGTGACAGAAATGTGAAACAAATGTGGATAAATACACGCACTGTACATCTCAACAAGCACTTATAAATTATTCTGCATTTCTGAGCAATCAGTTTTGATTTTAATTTCAAATTCAATCAACCTTGCATTTCCTAATGCTGCCAGATAGAAGTGCAGGTAAACATAAACACCATGGCTGACTTTGCTGCAGCCTCATATCGTTTTTACAGCACTCCTGCGTTAATGGCTCTTATCCACACTCTCTTATCTCAGATTTTCCTTTGAGGGACCGCTACACACCTACACCGACTCGATAAAAGCTGAGCCCTCAATCCTGAGTCAATTATTTATGATGTCTGCACTGAGAAAGCATACTACAGGACAGAATCCAGGGAAACACTACCTACAGTAGACAGCTGAATTCAGGGCTTACCACAAGGTCTTATCAGGTTATAAACAAAACTAAATGGTATGAGGTCAAATTAAATGACACACCTAACATTAGGTGACAACACTACTGTGCTGTCACCTCATGTAAATATAGATAAAATGTAAATAAAATAATCCACTTTTCTGTTTTTCACACACACATCTTAGAAAATGACACAGACCTGTGTGATTACAACTTACCGTCTATGCTACGGAAGTCAAGGAGGTAGGTTCTGCTGTCCACCTGGTATAGTTGAAGGCTCATCTTGATTTGCATCCCAGTAATAGGATTCTTCCTTCTCACACGTAAATAATATGGATTTACAACCTGGAAAATAAAAGAGTTACAAAGGGTGAATAACTGTATAAAGCCAACATTCTTAAATACACTCTGGTATCATATTTACATTTGATTAACATGACCTCAACTTTAACTGCTGTTCAAAAACTGCCACACTGATGGACATACTTCCTTACCTTCCACTCATAATCCAACTGTTTCATGGCACGGCACACTTCAGACATGATATCACTGGGTCTACTCTGACTCCGGATACCCAGGTGCCACTTGGCCCTTCTAACACCTTGGTGCTTGGACTTCTGAGGGTTCAATTCATCCAATGTGTGGCGAGGTCTGGGAGGAGTCTCGGCCACGAGGAAAGGTACACGCTCAGGGTGGGGCTTGATAATCCCAGACACACCTGCACCAGATGAGGTTAGGTGCTGGTCGTCTAGAAAAGTGTCAGGAGGGCTGGTCGCCAGGTAGAAATCCTTGGCTTCACTCATGATGCGACGATTGTCAATGATGAGGTGGTAGGCAACGGCCAATGGATCCTGATGGTTGCGACTATATATGCAGGTCAGGACCTCCTCCTCTGCACACTCAAACTTCTCACACACCTCTTTCAGGGCTTCATCATCAATCATGTTGTTGCTGTAGGAGGGGTCCTCAGGGAATAAGTACTTGGGTAGGTCCTGTTTGAACCATTCATCCTCTCTATGGAAGGAGGAATTATTTTGGGAGTTACAAACCACAGACCATGAATACAACACTATCAATAAGACTGCTTTTACATATTCAAGACAATCTGCCCTATAACGGTTATAGCACTAGTTTGACTCTAATTAATCTCGTCCAGCTCACCGGATCTCTTTGATCGTGGCTCTTTTCATGGGGTCCACCTGCAGCATGTGCTTAAGGAGGCTTATTACTGAAGGGTTCAGATACTGTGGGGTGAAAAACATCCCATCGCAGATCTTCTTAAAGAGTGTTGGCACATGGTCATCATCAAAGGGAAGTGTCCCACACAACAGCGCATAAAGAATGACCCCACTGCTCCAGATATCCACCTCTGGACCAGCATATAACCTGAGGACAATCATGAAAGCATCGTTTCACTAGGTTATGGTAATTCAGCACTATCCCCTAGTATACAGTAATGGGATAACGGTTTTTGGTAAATATCAGCGTCTAATGATGGCGAAAAACAATACCTTCCTGAGATGACCTCAGGAGCAGCATAGTTTGGAGAACCACAGCTTGTTCGCAGGAACTCTCCATCTGACATCATGTTTGACAAACCTGCACAAGATTTTACACTGCTGTAACACACATGTATTTCAAATGCACATCTTACCACAGATTTAACATGTATATTTCAGTGCAAAGCTTGAACTGAGGTTTGATAGCTGGTACCACTTTGAATCTGGCCTCAAATTAAACCACAAGTCCTTACTTAAACATTCATCTGCTGTACAACTTCCCTCCCTCCTCATAAACTTGTGCAAAGTTGATTTCTGAAACCTGGATTGTTTCAATTCATTTTTATGAGCCATCGGTTACGTCTGCTCATAAATACATTTGTTCCATATCTGTATTATCAGGTCAAAAATTTCACCTAGTATATTTAACTTAGAGTTACTGATCACAGTCCTCTACCACTGTGTCCATACTTTTCATATTATAATAACATCACCTTTTAAGACGCTTCAGTTTAGGGCTATGATGCACTTACCAAAGTCAGCAATCTTGGCATTCATGTGTGCGTCAAGGAGCACATTTTCTGGCTTGAGGTCTCGGTGCACTACCATGTGTCTGTGGCAGTAGTCTACTGCTGAAATGATCTGCTGGAACAGCCGGCGGCTCTCCTTTTCATCCAACTGTCAAAGCAGAAATGACACATTAGGTGTGATCTTCTCCGTGACTCAGTTAGCACACCACAGCTGACTAAGCAGCAGACAGTGTTGGGTTTTGATAGCTTTTAGCTACTGTTTTGTGTCTTTTAGCTCACACAGTTCAAAGCCTCCTGTATCTGCACCAAAGACTGGCAGTAACACCAAGCACATAATGCACACCTGTCTTCTGATCCCCTCATATGATTATGAAACATACAAAATCTGCTACATATGACAAGACAAAAAGAGTGAAGGAAAACATGGTATATCCTTAAAGCCGACTACAAGACATTTTCCAGTATCACAGTGCATTACCTTGCCATTTTTGCAGATGTAGTCAAAGAGCTCTCCCCCTGAGACATACTCCATCACCATGAAGATATCTGTTGGGGTGCTAATAACCTGATACCTGCAAGAATTAACAATATTTAGATCATGTGAGCCTCACACAAGTAGCTGATTTTATGCAACTCAAATATAGGTAATTGTGAGTTATTATTTCAGCATTTGTACAAAGGAAAAACAAGGTGTGCTATTAAACATCCTAGGTAAATGCTTGTTCTCCATGTCTTACTAAAGCAAGCATATGATGATTAAAAACATCTGGTGCCATGATGAAGTGAAAATGTAACACTGCGTTGGCTGTAGAGAGTATCAAGTTACTGGTTCACAACTAAATGATTGTTTAAAACAATAATAAAGTATCTCCTGCCCTTGCTCCATCTCACACAGACAAAACAAAGTTTATATTCTTGTGCATGCATGACATGGAGCTGGTATTTCAGGCACTTAGCTACACCTATTAACTGTGACCTTGCAGCCTGTGGCAGGAAGTACCTCTGCAATTTTCTGACTGTATTTTTTTAGATTAGTGACTTTTTCCAGCAACAGTGTACCACCACAGCGTTTTGTGTTAGCAAATAGAGTTTTTACTTCAAGCCATTAGCCATTACTGCTTGATGTACCTGTGCAATAAATCAACAACGGCATCCTAAGATGGCCTCATGTAACTGGTGTCACAGCTACTTATCTGAATCAACATGTGCAGATGTTTTCAGCAATGCCATAAACAGCTGGCTGTAACAAAAATATATTTGGATTGGTAGTCACAGTCCTTTTCTGCAGAAATGCACAGACCCATTTGAAAACACATTAAGTGACTGCTGAATTTAGGGAGGAGAGGTCATAAGCTAAGACAATGACAAAGCAATTTTGTACACTAAAATTAAAGGCCAGCGCATGGGATAAACAAAACAGTCAATAATGCAGCCTGAGCAGAGGGCTAATGGGAGAGGAGCTGGGATCAGGCAGATATTGTCCTAGATTGATATATTCTAAAACACACCATTAAAGTCTTGAAATAGCTCAGTGGGTGGCATTAACGTGGCAGCAGGGGGATTATGAAGCAGCAAGAAGGGTGCAATCTAAGACTTACAGTTTAATTATGTGAGGGTGCCTGAAAAGCTTAAGGTTTTGGATCTCCCTGCGGATCTTTCCCACCACATCCAAACTGCGGATCTTCTGCCTGTTCAAGATCTTCACTGCCACTTGGTGTTTAGTCAGCTCATGTTGGCCCACTGCAGGATAGACAAGACGAGAGCACAGGAGTAATACCACTTAGTATTGAGGCAATATTAGAAGATACTGCTGTATTACTGTCGCTGTGTAGAGGAGGAAACAATTCGTTTTTGAAAATGCCTTTTAAGGAACTAAGACAGATACGTTTTAAACACATATTATGAGATTTTTAGGAAACACTGTCATGTTTAAAAGTTAACAGATTTGTCTGCAAACAGTTGTTCTTTAGACATCCAGCAGACACACACAACATTTAGAGCTGTGTTACCGTCCATCCAATTAATGAGTCTAATATTTGCTCTCTTTTTTTTAGTTGGTACTTGCTTTCCACCAACTCCTTAGGGAAATATTTGGCTCTCCTGCTTTAAGTGTAATAAAATCCTGTTTATAAGCTGTGGCAAAATCTAGAGAAGTCTTGAGTTGATTCTAAATATCTGTACATCAGTGCCAATCCAAGAATAATTGAATGGATATGTATTAGCTAAAATAAAGCTGATTAAAATACTCTTGTAATACTCTTTACTGAACAATGCTACTCTCCTTAATGGCAGTCAATCTGTGGCAAATCAAAATTAAACTTGTCTGTTGATGGGTTAAAGCAAGCCAATGTTTGTACTCCAGAAATCATTTCTGCAGTAAGAAGCCCCACTCTGTAACACTGATGTACAAACAGAACACACTGAGTGTTTCTCTAGTTTAAACAACTCCAACAGAGCAAAATGTCTTCTCTCTAGCAGATCACATCACATCAATTTCAGGAGTCACATTCTTCCAGTTATGTTTAATAAAATATATCAACATTTTACGCCATGCACTAATAATTTTTCATTTGGACCTTTGGTGTTTGGAAGTAGTAGCGTGTGAGAAATACATTATTTTATTAAATAAGCTACAGCTGTTTCAATGTGTCAGACACATTTAGTCAACATTTAAGTACGCAAAGGTATTATATCAGACTCGGTACCAGCAGATATCCAGTGTTAAAGGATCAGGTCGACATCAGGGCCAAAACACTTGATCAGGACATCCCTAGTAAAACCTGTAATATGTCTTTGGCTGTATGACCAAAGGCTATTAACTTAATGCAAAACACCATCCAAACAACTTGTTTGGATGTGGTATATCCATTGGCTTGCCAACACAAAGGGTCTGAGATTTACCTACCCCAAAGATCCACCATAATTTCAATTTCAGACAACAGCGATATGCAACAGCGGCAGCATGGAGAAAAGAATGCAAACATAAGCCACGTATCTGATAAAAAACAAACAAAAAAAAATCAACCATGGAGGGAAAAACTTGACCAATGAAGGGATGGTGGGAAGACAGCATGCTTGTACACAGCTGTAAACAGTTGCTATTGATTTACCAGTAGTACTGGTAGTAAACCATTAACCCCGTCTCCAGTGATCCGGACCATAATCACAGAGCAAAACCTACATTGCACTGTGGTCCATTTCCTTTCAACAACAAAAACCTGAGGTCACAGAGATGAATCACAGTTACTGGATGTTCAGACTGTTTTGCAGCCAATCTATGGTTGGCTCACTTCATTTGAACATATTAGGACAATCACCTGTACCTGGGAGGAAAAAAAAGACTATGGTGGAACAGAAAGCAACATGGAAGAATTTAGCCTTTTTAACTATCCTATCGATTGGTAATGTGTGCACAACTGAAAAGGAAATGTGATGCCTTTTTAACTAGCCTATCGATTGTGTGCACAACTGAAAAGGAAATGTGAACAAATGCATATGAACGTTTTCTGGTATTTTAGCTCAATACGTGTTAATACAAGCAAGGCTGTATTTCAACATATTACTCGTACCGCCCCTTGAACTGACAACACTGGGCGTCGATTCGGCTGGGTTTGCCCAACTTCCTCCGAACAACAACAGCATTATTACATTCTGTTCAATCGGGGAGCAAATACACTCATAAGGACAACATAGTTGACACCAAATTCAGTTCCTAGCTGCAAACTATCACATATTGTGTTAAAAATATGAGAATGAAAAGAGAGACAGATCAGCATAAAGCGCGAACACCAGTCAAGAGGATTTAACGGCTACTTCCCGGTGTGTACCTTGACAAGCGACTTGTGGCTCAATGGTTAGGTTAGCTCGCCCCGCAACCGACGTTAACTGAAACATGCGGCTAAATAGCAACTAACGTAACGTTAATAATACTTTTCATTGTAAAGCTGTTACTAATGACTACAGCAAAATCCCCCAAAACGTCAAATGAATCAAAAACAAGTTCAGCTAACTAGCCGCACAACAAGTGTGCTATTTTCCTGGCATTGCGACAGGTTAACATTAGCTTTCAGAGGAGGCTAAATTAGCAACTAAGCTGAAAGCTCCCGTTGTTTCCATCTTTCATTTAGCAGAACATACAAACGTCAGGACCCTGAGACATACCTTTAACCTTTCCAAACGTCCCCACTCCGAGTGTGTCTCCGAGAATGTAATGTCCAATTTTAACTCTTCCTTCATGTTTTGGTTTTTCAGTCGCCATCTTCCCGCAGTGGCCTTGCAGCGGGATTAGCTAGCTGCGGGCAGAGATGGACCGAACTCCACCGTATGCGTCTATACTAGCTGGTCTGAGCTGTACGGAGAGTGGGAGGCGCCCCGGCTTTCTGCGCGATTCGTCAAAAGCGTTGGTGACGTAGAATGATGCCTTCAAATGCTCTCAGTAAACTTCTACACCAAGATGTGATCATCAACTTTTGTTTCTTTATGAATATTATTGGATGCATATTTGTTTGAATATAAGAGCACAAAGTGAACAGAGGGAAAACGTAAAATAAATATAAATGGAGTAATTAACAAGAAACAAAAGTAAGACAAAACACTAGCATGGTGAACAAAGAATTTGAATAGAATGCCAGTAGCAAATGAGCAAATTTAACAAAATACATTCATTATTCACAAAAACAGTGCAATAAATATAAACACAAGAGTCATGTGGTACGGCATAAGCATAGGGCAGCAGGTTTAATGATTAATTAGGTGGAACATTGTGGGTGTGGTGTAAGAATGTTAACACTATGTAATAATTCTTTAGTATATTACTTGCGGGGTGTAGAACAAAATTATCTATGTAGAGATACTGCTTGCAAACCAATGATGGTAAGATGATGTCATGGGGTAGGACTAGATAAGTCTAACTTCTTCCTACTCCGTTCAAGCATGTACTAGGTATAAGCAAATTGATTATGGATTAGCATTTGTGGATATGTGTGAAATTATGTGTGTTGACATATCGACTGTCTTTACATGCTTGAAAGAATAAAATCAATCAATCAATAAAAAAAAAGCACAAGCTAAAGTAACTTAATGTCCTAAACAATTTGTTTCAAAACCAAAGTAAAACTCAGAGTACAGGCTGAACAAATATATTTCTCTCACTCACCGAGTGATTATGAAAGAAAGAATGGTCTGGCCTACAGTTACCATGACTCCCTTGAGCTGTCTTGTAGGAACTAACAGTTAGTTCCAAAAGTCCTTGTCCGTTAAACCACTTGGTATATGCTTGTGTCTCTGTTTGCCCTGCATGTAAATTCTGCTCTCTATATGTACTTTAAGAATGTAAAGCTAGTGATTAAATGAAAAGTTTTATGCATAGTTTCACCATTGTAGAGCACAAGACAGCCTTAGGAATTTCCATCCATTATCTATACTGCTTATTCCTGAATAGGGTCACGGTGGGACTGGAGCCTATCCCAGCTGACATTGGGACCCTTAGGAATTTCAGTACTGTAAACTTAGCCAGGTTTAGTTTAGTTCTGTTTCTGTTCTTATTTATTAGGTGGACATTTGAGGAATAATGGTCAATATCTGCTTGTGATTTCTTCTTGTTGGCTGTACACATTTGAATAGCACAGCTATAATCAAATACCTACCGATGTGGTCAACAATAGTCGTCTCAGTGGCGCCATCTTGTGGCCGATTGTGGATCCTGTAGGTGTAACTTTATCTTGTGCATTGTGGTTCCTCCTGTTAGGTGTGAATGTGTTATTCAAGGTGAGATGACAGCTTGTTGACAGTGAAACCATGGTTTGTGAGCATATAGAAACTATAGGTACCATTTCCTATCCTGTTACAATACTTTTTTGCATTAACTATAAGAATTAGGTGGAAGGTTAAATGAGTCATTTAACATGCTGTGGTGTGTGGTTTCCCCAGTAGGCAGATGATTTAACTAATTCACCCGCTACAAATACAGTGACTGATAAGTTAAGTGCAGCTACTGTCTGCATCAGCTAAATGGATCTTATATTCTCTATAGGTGTTTTCACAGGCTGAACAAAAGTCCTTTTCACAAGTAAACTAAATCCATGTGGAAAAATCAGTGACCCACCACTAAACAATGTAGCTTATATTAGATTGTGACATGCTTTTATATTTTTACACCACTTGTTGAAAATAATTATAACCCTTAATAATCCTCACAATCCTTCTCAAACAACATACTGTATATTATATTATTTTGAACAGATTGTACACTTTTATCTACGGTTTGTAAATGAGCCTGTTAAATTTGTAGAACTTTGCTGTTGCTTGAGCTTCAGTGGTAACTGTATTGTCATTGTCTGATGATGCTGATTTTAATGAAGACTCACAGCTCAAACTAGATTTTAACACTCTGGTCTTTTACATCCCCACCAGTCCACAGAAGATAAGGTGTTACATTTTCTATTTAAAAAAAATCATCCTGATGATCAAATTCAAGTAGTTTGAGTTACTAACGGAGAAAAAGTGCTTCTTCACTTTTCATTTATCCATTTACAGTAGTGCTTCAGCTTTAGTTTTGTGCCACTTTCTTATTACTAGTGAAAAATCTCATCCACGTCTTGACTTTGAGTGTCCAGTAGATGGCAGTGTCTATACAAGAGAGCAGAAAACTGAGGAGGTTGATGCCCTGCTCTAGAGTGCACTGAGGTCTTACATTCCCTGTTTCCATGTTTGGCCAACCATCACTACTTATCATGCAGAATGATACCCATTGGACCAAGCAGTGTACATGCTGTCTGATGAACACACTGAGTCGTGACATACAGAAAAAACGGATGGAGAAGGAGGAGAATGAGATGTAAGGAACATTGCAGAGAGAAGTAAAATAAGTTCCTAACTCTATAGCGCACAGTAGACAGAATTGAACCTAACATGTGCCCCAGGGTCAGTGTCTTCGTTGGTTAGATGTTTTAATTTTCCTTACATGATAATGCTGGGGCTAACTATTCATTCCTCCACTGTGCCTACTGTAGAAAGGCCCCTGGCAGTTTATTAATGCAACAGTGATCATCATCTTAATTAGAGAAGTGCTTATTTTAATCCTACTGGATTGGGTGATTAGCATGCTTGTTGAAGTCTTACCATTCTCTACAGTGTTCCACACCCATGCCACTGCTCTCTTGATTACTTTTATATATACATATAAAAAAAAAACAAGACACAATCCAAGCCCATTTAAAGGATTGTTTGCACTAGCATCTATTTACTTATTCATGAAAATATTTTATTGCTCAAGAGTATGTATGTATACAGCTCCACATACATTATGCAACATGAACATTGAATGTAATAAGAACAAATATGTAAAGAAAACACTCAACTAGTTGTTACAGCCAAAGATTCCCACACAGGTTAGCTTTATAAGTGAAAGAACCAGAAGATAAACACGCAGAACTGAGTTTGAGATTTGCTCAGCAGCAACGCTGATAATGCATAGATTCTACCATCACACGTATCAGCACTGAAAGGTCAATTTGTGTTGCACTGTGCTCTTATGTCATTGTAACTGACTATGGACTATTTATTGAAAGCTTCCTAGCTTGATGGATGGCATATTGTTATGTAGCAACTAACTACTGCATCTACAGTAATCTCTGGGTGTCATCTCAGCATAATAGTGAAAATGTGTTCAACACACACTAGTGTTAACTAGTGAAAGAAAAACCTATATTCAACCACAGCTAAACTACTTTTCTAATCTTTAGAAACTTGTTAAACCTGCCATTTTTTCCACCCAAACAAAAATGTTAAAATGTTCAACAGAGATCTCTATTACTGCAATAAACTTTTTAAAACTTTACAGGCCAGTTTAAGAATGTTTATTCCTTTGGTGTCTGCAAACAATTTGCATCTTAACAACATTAAGAGATGCAATGTACCTTTCAGTCTCAGAACAAAAACAATTGTTTAAAACATGATTGTTAAAACTATGAGTACCAATTTCACAGTAAATAGTGTGAGTTACAGGAAGAGACAAACACTGAGGCACAAATCACAGAATTCACAGGACAATGAGCCCAGTTCAACAAACAGGGATGGAAAAAGTGGAGAAGGACAAAACCACAACTAAGCTAAATTAATAACACATGAATTACAAGACAAACACTGGATAATCAAAGCAGATAAATCACCCAATAAACAGGTTAAATAATCTAGTGACATAAAATAATGGTATGAAAAGGGAAACCATACACACACACCCACACACAAAGCTTGTCAAATTCACTCTTTCAAAATGTTATGCAAACCAATATTAAACACAAATATCAAAAAACACTTTCATGAACTCAATAAGAAGACTGCTTGAACTGAACACACATGTGCACTCCCTCCCTTTTCAATCAGTGTCTTTAAGCTCTACTGTATCTATATGTTGAGGCACTTGGAAAGAATGATTGTACTGTGTTGTATTTTATATACATTTGTTCTTCTTGTGTGGCTGTAAATCACACTCCTTCCAAAATTAACATATGCTTAAGCTTACAGATCTAAAACTGAGTCAAATTTCGTATTCTTCAAGCCATCAATTGTCATCATGATCTCTTATTCCTTGCTAAACTGGTATGAGTGAATAGTCAAAACACAGTACACTCACAAAACTGTTCTTCAGATCAACACCTGCTTACTGATGCTAGGATGCTAGATCAGTATTTCAGCTTTAAGGGCTTTGACCCAGAGAAGGGCCAGCCCTGTAAACTCTGGCACCTGATCAAGATTAGCCTGGCAGGAATCCACACAAGACCACTGAGGACAGTACAAGATGTGCCGGAAATGCTTCCGCTTTGCCTCATCCTTTTCCAAAAGCACCCTACTCTTATAAAATGAATGGGCCCTAAAAATGGAACTACTGTAGGATCAATAAAAAGGAAAAAAGGACTCTTCCCTTAAAATATAACCATAAAACATTTAGTACAAAATTGTATTTATCAAGGAGATTACATGTACAACTGTCAAAGCTACATTTTAATTGAGGGAAAAAAAGATGAATAATAATATTCACAGTCAAACGTCATTTAGTGAGATGTGGGCTCAGTCTTCCAAATAACAGACACTTTACACACAGACCGTATATTCACAAAAACAGTCTCAATTGCTGGTCCCATTCCAACATGCCACTCCATGTTATGAATATGATTCAATTCCACACAACCGCTAAAGCTCCCTCTGCTCCACCAGCAGTCTGGAGGCTCACAACTACACTTAGGGCAGGCTGGTAATGTCCCTCTTTGGAGGGGGTCCTTCTGGCTTCTTGCAGGGAGAGCCACTGGCTTTGTCTTCAAAGATCAAAACTCTATGAAGACAGAAATCATATCATATATAAAAAGAAAAAAAATCACATGGCAGTATAGATTTGATACATAATGCATTGGCTGTTGTGTGTGATTGTGTGTGTTTAACTGAAAACAGGGCTATAACCAACATTCCCTTTCAACTGCTCTCATTATTCTCTCAATTAACTTAATAATCATTCAGTCTATAAAATGTCAGGAGAAATATGACCCCCAACCCCCCAAATGACCCAATTATTATCACACAAGACAAAGACATTGAGAAAACTGGAACTAGGTTTTGGTATTTGTGTTACATAGACAATCAGTTATCAAAATAGTTAATTTTCTGTCAGTAGACTAATCTGTTAATCCACTAATGGTTCAAGTTTAAAGGAATGCCAACATGCAGAGACAATAAGACTTGGATTGATTCCTGCAGCTCCATACGGGCAGAACGAGGCATAATGAAAATAAAATGTAATTTTAGAAGACAGAGGGTTGGAAGAGTGTAAAAGAGAAGTGATAAAAGCTGTATGTGTGAGTGAGGGATGGTCAACTCCTGGAGGATACAAGTAGTCACTGGGCAGCTGAGCAGTAAGTGGAATGAAAGAAAACCACAAAGGGACTGAGGGGAATAGTGGTTCAGTCTTGTACGCAGTAGGGTGAAGGATCTAACAGGAGCTATTCGGAGCGAATGCCTGTCTTTAACTTCCTTTTTTGGAAAACTCTGCAAAGCTCCACTAAGCCCATAAGGAGCAATGATCCCAGCAATGAAACTGACACTCAGCATCTCAGACTCAGGCACAGCTCCCTGGCAGCCTCTGTCTTCACACTACTGACACATCCTGAAGTCTGTCAGGTCACCACTGACAGCCATCAATCAGTGACATTTAATGATGAACCCACATGTAGTGTATATGTATGAATTAAATATTTGTAATTTTCCATTAATTAAAAGCAATGCACACTATTTATGAATTCAGGAAACTGTCAAGTCAGGTTGTTCTGCTCTATACAGGCAGAGGAGCTGCTGTAAACAGATACATTGAATAGATAAACTCACTTAATCTTGTTACTGTGTGAAAGTTGGACAAAGATACACAGATACATGCACATGCCCGCAGGGGGATTAGGGGTGTATGTACTAAGACCCCTGTGGTAATCTAATTTAACACATACTCATATTTTATATTGTTTCATGCAAAAAGTGTAATTTTGTTATGTGTAAAGCCAAAAAACAACCGTTTTGTAGTCAACACCTCATAACTGTTTGTACTTGTTAACCAATCTGTCATTAAAACCTAAACTAATGACTGCTTCTGCACTTGTGATTTGCACTAATGGTGACTTTATTCCTAAAGCTTGCACAGACTAAGACAAACTGTGGAGCCTGACCTCAATCATTTTTCTCTAATTGCAACTAAATCAACTGTTTTCCTGCCAAAAGCTTTGAATAACATGATTCTAAAGCTCGACCTCTTCCTCCCCTCTCTTCTCTCTAGAGACAAAACCAACTGCACACAACAGAAGTGTTGTAGACATCTGCAGTTATCAGAGGAGTAGGGGACACAGTGAAGCTCAGAATATCACAAGAGGGGACAAAATCCCTCAGAAAAATATTGATCCAGATTTTAACTCTATCAAGAGATGTTTAAACTTGGTGATCTGCCATGCCCAAAACAAAATCAGGCTGCACCACTGCCCTGGTGAAAACAATTAAAACATCAGCGTTCTCTGGACTACAATGAATACTTACCTCCTTAGAAACCTTACTAGAATGCTGCCAAAAGGATGAGTGAGGCAGGGAGAGAATGAGACTCTTATAAATAGTGGTTGTGGGATTATGGGATCCACTTTCAAAAAATGGATGAGGTCAAAGATGCAAAAGTTATGAATTTCCTCTGCTTGGTGTTGTTGGGGTTATGAGATTTGTCTACTAAAGTGTCCGGCCTGCTTAGTTGAACAGGGCTGACACACGTTATCAAATACACTGTGTCTCCTGCAGTCTAATCCAGAGCAAGGCTGCTTTAAATGGCTTTCACTGGCTACACAAAGCCATTTCACAATAACACGAAATATGCAATGGGATCACTGGAAAAAAAAGTGTGCCAAAACATTCCTATTAGAAAAGACAAATATTGTTCAGAGAATCTGATGAGTTTCGGTGTTTTTGTCAGCCCTTCGTGACTGTCAGCCTATAATCAGTTACCTAAGTACATGATCCCAGATAAGGATAAGCATGAGGTGACTATAGGCTACATACAGTAGATGGGTTTTGTCACAATGGTGATTAACAAGTACTGCAGCATGTGGGTTGTGACATCATCGCCTGTCATCCTAAAACCCTCCTGCTGATGGAGGAAACAACTGGCTGAGACTGTCATGATTCATATCCTCCCTCTGCGACATGTTAATGTGCACACACACACACACACACGGTGAACCAGCAGATGGCTTGTAGACACAACTAACTCATCATGTATGTACAAAAAGATTTATTTTATAGTCTACATTCTCCATACACAGGCAGAGTCAGAGGTTTACTTACAGTTTGAGCACAGCTGAACGCTTGCCCAGCATCATCTTGACAAAGTCCCTGTAGTTGATAGTGTTGCTGCTGTCGCCGCCCGTCACCTCGATGATCATTTTTTTCAGCTCCAAGTGGGTTTTGGGCACACCCAGCTTCTCCATCATCCGCTTGAGACCCATCAGATCTGAGAAAGGGTACAGCTGACTGTCATATCCATAATATGGATGAACACGTGAATCATTTTTGTGTCTAAATCACTACATCTCCCAAACATAAAACTGCAACATTATCTAGATACACAGGGATATTTTCCTTAGTTTGGGCCTTTTAACTTAAAGTCTGTGTTACACACTGAAGGTGTGGGGTTTGATGCCATATGTTAGCATACATCTTAGCGTCCTACATTTTAATACTATACACAGAGTAGAGCTGAGGCTGATGGGAATGGAAGCAAACTACACAAACATTTAAACGTTTGATGGTGCTGGATGAAAAATTAAAGGATCACCAAAGTTATTACATTTCATCCTGTGGGGAACATCACCGCTTGGCAGTCAGTCTAGTAAATGTTAGATATTTCACTGGGTAAATGAAAAACTTAATTGTGACAGAAGCCTCAGCATTTTTGTCAGTGTATGCACCACTGAGCAACTTTCAGAGTAATCAAAATGGGTGCCATCTTGTCATTTTGTACACGGTTCTCCTTAATGCATCTGTGGTACCAATTTTCATGGCAATTCATCCTGTACACATTTCAGTCTGGATCAAGGTGGTAGAACAACAGACTGACTTTTTTTCTTCTTTCATGACCTGCAGACACGAGAAATGTCTGCTGTCTGACTCTCAAACTGTTTGCCTCACATCTGCTTCATACACCAGTGTACATTATGGGCTCACTTTACATACAGAACACAAACATTACACCTGAGCCTGTTCAACACACACACACACACGTCGTCACTACACAGGGGTCAGCTAACAGTTGTCATCTGGGGTACAGTTGGTGTTTTAGTGCTGCTGATTACTCACCAATCTCTCCTTGGTCATTCAGGTCAAACTCAGCATATTTATCTGTAAAATAAATACACACAGCAAGTTTTTACTAACAGTGGTTATCCATTCTCAGCTCACAAACCACATGCTCTATTACAAAGCTTTAACAAACACCAATCTTCAGCTGGCATCTTACATGTCAGCAAAAAAACACACACTGTCACCTGATCTCACTGCCCTACACTCTGCTGACAGCTGACCAGGCAAAAGACAGGTGTGTTTTTTGTGTGGTTGCCTGTCTGTAAACAGAAAACAGGCAAGGGGCAGCTGAGTGAGGCTGACATGAGGAACAGATTAAGAGCAAGGAGCTCAGAAGTCTTAGGGCTCAAACACAAAAATCAAGAGGGGGAAATGACTTTTTATTCTCACAGTGACTCACTCAAATCAAATCTGATTCTTCCAGCTTGGCAACATGCAGGCAAACCACAGATGCTTGCTGAACAGTTCCAGAGAAATAATATGTTAAAGGTTCAAGAGCAATCAGAAACATTATAAACATTTTACTGTGCCGGTGTTTTACAGCCACTTTTCTGTGCAGTATATTTACTTAGTTTTCTGTTTCAGCTGAGAAAGCTACATTAACTGGAATCTGTCCTGTACCTCTTGTACACCAAACTCAGAATTTTACTGACACCACATGTCACTAACATGCAGGGAGTCAGGAATTCTGCAGGAGTCACCAAAATAAACTTTAATCCCAAATAGAATGCAATTCAATAATATTGCTCAAAGTATGAAAGATATTAAGTGCATGCATTTATTAACCTGCATCACATTTTTGTCAATTCTTTCCAGCTGTTTATAACGATAACCACCAATAATTATTATTTATTCAACACAACCAGGAAATGGATGAATGGGCAGAATGACACATTAAAAAATATAAGTAATAATTATAAACAACTATTTAAAGGGCAATCACACCCTCACATTTTGCTAGAAGCCTCTCTCTCAGCATAGACAGGTGACAAGTGAAAGGACAAACCAACATAAAGTGTCTCAGTGAGGTGCTGGGCCATCACGTGCCACCAGAACAGCTCCAGTGCACCTTGGTAGTGACTCTACAAGGCTCTGTATAAATCTCTGAACTCTACTGGAGGGATGAAAACCATTCTTCCAAAAGATATTCCCTCATTTGGTGTTTTGATGATGGTGGTGGAGACGCTGTCCAACATCTCCCATAGGTGTTCAACTGGGCTGAGACCTGGTGACTGCAAAGGTCACAGCATATGATTCATATCATTTTCATTCCTGTAAGAGACCACTGTTTTATTTAAAATTTTCCTTTGTCACCTGTCTGCATGTGAAACATGCAACAGAGGAGTACCTTTTAGATACAATTTGTACAAGTGGGAACAGTCCAAAAGATTTATTTCTATGATCAAGCCAGTTTTAAAATCAGCTTTGCCTTTAAGTAGTAAATATCAACTGTACTTCATTTTCTTATAAAAGCTCATAAATAGCACTCTATTGAAGTGGCTGCTGGTATAAAATATCAAAAGCAAGCATTTTCCCTTCTCCATGCTCTTTTCTCCAGAAGACAACTCTAGTCAGATTACATTTGCTATTTCTGTCCCACAA
>NW_018128101.1:121889-162961 GCF_001952655.1 Monopterus albus
GGAAAGAGAGCGGGAAATGTGTTAGCTGTGTGAACCCATGGGGAGTGGGACAGGACAATGCTAACTCTGTTCATGAACTCTGAGGAGTGGGCCTCCACACACACCAGTTCTTGTGGTAGTGCAGCCTGTTGATCATCTGCAGAAACAGAAAACAGCTCAACCAAACAAAACTGAAGTGTTTAATGTTTCCTCCTCGGTAACCGATGTGACAAACTGACAGCCCCATCAGCTTACAGTATGACCCATGGCTCTATAAACTACCAGCCATTTTCTGCCTTAAATAATATAGTTTCTATTTCTGTTTGACAGTCATAAGGAGATGAGTGATTTAATTTTAATCTCAAGTGGGTTGTTTGCTGCTATCAAACACGTCGGGAGTTATCATTTGAAGGGGCTTTTCCATTCGAAGTAACGACCTTACTGATAAAGGTTTCAGTGGATGATAACTTCCCTGGCCACTTTGGCCAACAGATAAGCAAGGAATTTTCCCATTCTTTTAACAGACACTGTCCTCAGGGGACAGTGTCCCCTTCTACAAACCAGCTGTGAAATACAGTATACAGTGT
This sequence comes from Monopterus albus, assembly GCF_001952655.1. Classification (NCBI taxonomy): domain Eukaryota; kingdom Metazoa; phylum Chordata; class Actinopteri; order Synbranchiformes; family Synbranchidae; genus Monopterus; species Monopterus albus. Next base: position 122,456 of record NW_018128101.1, read on the forward strand.
ATTTGTTACCGACTTATAAAAATCCTGAGCTAGATACAAAGAAAAATATTATCTGTAAATGTTTAGAAATTGTCATACTGTTTTATAACATGACAGAGATACACAAGTTGTAGTTCTTTAGTAGTTTTGTCAACTACCATTACCTGTTTCAGAAACAGAGAGAACAAACTAATTTTACTGAAGTAATCGCATTTTTTCAGATGTTATACTACACCGTCAGTGCAACAAGTAAACCTTCAGTTTGTGTAAGTGGTAATCACCACAGGAGGTGGTGACAGATGTTCATGACATAAGTCTAGCTTGACAAAACCAACTGGTGACTATCAGTTTAACTTCAGCCTGATGTCTGACTTGCAGTGCAGTAAGGAGCAACTGTTTGTGACTTAATGGACTGTTTCTTTTCAGCTAAGGCTGCAATTTACAGTTATATTTATTATCTATTAATCTGCCAAATACTTTCTCAATTAATCACTCTATCTAAAAAAAAAAAAGTCAGAAAATGGTGAGAAGTGCCCATTATAATTTCCTCAAGTTCAAGGCGATACCTTAAAACAGTCTTTTGTTTTGCAAAACCTAAAGATATTCAGTTTAATATGCAAGACAAAGCAAAGCCTCAAACCTTCACATTGAGAAGACAGAAGCATCACTTTTTTGCACAAACAAAAACCACAATATTCCCCAACAGTGCAATATCTGATAAGATATTGAAAAGAGGACATACAATGTGATCAATCAACGACCTGCGGAGCCGAATCAGACACATCCTAACGCATGTTTTCTTGTTATCAACATCGTTACTAGACCAAGTTTAAAACAGCTGATTCAATCATTTGGTGTGGTGTAGCATCACTGCTGTACTTATAAGGAGAGTGAAAGAAACCATTCATCTCAGATATCTCCTGAACTGATGTGTCGACATACTGCATGGAAACATAGCTGCAGAAGCCACCATCGCTAACAATCTCTAATCTAATTAAAATATTAACACTAACAGAATCAATTTAGCTTATTGATGAAGTGCCACTATGCACTGTTTGTATTTTGTTTCACTTACAAAACAATACAAATATACTGTATAACACAGCACTAGCCACAGCCTTCATGTAGTGTTGCTTTCGTCAATGAAAATTATGACTAAATGACGTCGTCAACGAACCTTTATCGCGTGACGAAAACGAGAATTGACGCAACGAAAATGCTGGTCATGTGACGATGACTATGATTAAATATATAATGCAATATTGTTGACGATAAAAAACGAGACGAAATGTTATAACGTTATTTTGTCTCGTTTAGTTGTGTTATTATTATTATTTTGCAGTATTTCTGTTTCCTGTGTCTTGCTTCAGGGGCCGCATCAGACGCGTCGCACTGCGCAGACACAGGCGACGTCATTTCCTTAACCACCACTCGTGGAATTATTGAGAAGACGACAACAAACAAAGTTAAGTCTGACACAGACAGGGATCAATGGCCGGCCAGCCAGGGTTTGTCATTGGGAGAACTAAAACTAGACTAGACTAAAAAGAGTATGAATTGACTAAAACTAATGAAAACTAAAATGACAGCTTCACACAAAGACTAGACTAAAACTAAATTGAAAACAGGCCGCCAAAAACAACTATACCTTCATGTAATCGTTACAGTAGGGTGTGTTAAGATTGGTTTCTGTCATGAGTTGCACTGATGTGATTTGCTCGGTGGTTTAGATACTGATCACTGGGGCAGTATGGAAAAATGTGAAAATAGCAATCACCACAGGACCTCTTTATTCTTTCCTGCTCCATTTCCTCCAGCAAGATATAAGTAGGACAGTGGCGCATGCTTCTCATTTCAAGACCCCCTTTTAGCACAAACAGCTTTGTGTTATATCTAGAAAACTGCACATAAAAAAGAAAAACATTCTTCACATACCGAGTTATTTGGTAACCCATGCAATTTTATTTTTGTAATTAGTTCTTAGCAGTGTTTTTTTTTTTTTACTCCCAGGAGGTATACGTTTACCCACCAGTGTTTTGAATATTGTAACAATAAGCAAATAAACTCCCTGGCACATTCCTCTAGGGCCACTGAGGACTCGGCCTTGCAAACCTCTTAGAAATGACAGCAGTACGTCTTTCCCACAGAGAAAAACTAAATACTGAAGACCTACAGTTTATGTGTGAGCAGGCTGCTAGGAAATAAACATATACTGAAGGTAAGACCAAAGCCAAGGAAAAGGGACACACACTCAAAAACACAACCAGATACTAGCACAACACAAAAACTGGATTTGCTTACTTTTGAAGCCTTCCAATTTTTCAGCCAGGTCATCTTCATCCCTGTATTTCTGGTCTTCCAGGTATTCCTGAGGGGGAGAGAGGGGAACAAGCAAACTGAAGATGGTCTAAAAAAACAAGTATTACAGGCTTTAAATGAAACTGAAGCCTCTGAGCCAGTTTCTAAACTTTCTTGATAAATACCATTAGTAGTGTAAAAGCCTACTCATGAATTAGAGCATTCAAATTGATCTGGTTGAATCCTGTCAAATGTGTCAAAAACTTCAAATTGAGAGTGATGATTCATAATCTAAGGAAGTTCTTACCAATGGACGGTGTTCATTATGTGGAACACCTCACAAGGGAGTACAGGAAAGGGCCTGTATGGAGCTATTCTAATGAAAATATAATGTCGCAATCTGCCATGAGGGAGTCGTCTTTAAGATTCATGAAAACAAGAATGAGCAAGGGAGACAGAGAGTGAGGTTGTTTTCTGCAGGGACCTCTGAGTGTCTCACAAGCTTGTAATTAAGGGTGATGAAGACAAACACCACAACTTAATGTTTATCAGGGTGCCCCTGACTCAGCTGTGCTGGATCAGTACTGCAGCCTCCACACACAGGAATGTCTTCTCACAGTAACAGTGTACCTTGCAAGTATATTTTAATAAATGCAGTGCCAGTGTTACAGGAAGGGAAATCTCAGTATCTAAGCAATGTTTCATTATGCTGAGGACAAACAGAGAGTACACGTGTACTGTAGCATCCTATATTCTAATATTCATTTCTTATACACAACCCATAACACAAATAAACATTTCTGATAAGGTCCTCTCAATTTGTTGTTTTTTTGTTTTTTTTTTACACATTGCAAAATGTACTAAATCGGACATTTTAATATTTATTTTGAATATCTAACATACACCATGACTAAGAAAGTAATTACAGGAGTGTGGTTCGATTATCTTAAATGTTAAAATGGCTTGTCATAAACACATCCATATGAACAGGTCAGAGGGAAAAGTCCCCCAGCACCGAGAGCTATGTGACAGCAGTCAGCCATTCAACAAGTGCCTTGAGACTGCAGGAGAAAATCAATAAAACGCAACAGCATCGCTACGGTGAACAACAATACATGGCATTTGGGGAATTCCTTATTTCCAACAGCTCAATGCGGCCGCCTTGAACCCTTACAAACAAGGCCAATGCCAAGTCTGTGCGTGCTAATTAATTCAAATTCTCCGAGGTGCCGTTACAAACGCTGGGAGCTGGTAAGTAGAACATGCGTACCTTGTTTATTTCTTCCAGTTTTTGCCTTTGCTGCTCCTTTAATAGTCCAAAGGCTTTCCCTCCTGCAAAAGGAAAATTATATTATTTTAACAGCTAGCTTGTAAATATCGACACAGGCTGAGCTTGGACGGTCGGCCTCGTGATGCGCTATTGTAAAGCCTTTAGCTAGCGACAGACATAAGAGATGCCCGGGAAGACAGACAGGGGCCTCAGCTATCGTTTCATTTATTACGTTACCTTGGATATTGTGACTTGAAGGCATCCCAAAATGTATACGTGATATTTAAATCCAGAAAAAGATAAAATATGCGAGTCTGAATGATACTGCGCCTGTCTACCGTTCCTGGCGCTCCTATGCTCTGTTTGAGCTTGAGCTCAGTCTCGGTGTCAAGATGGACGCAATCAGTAAAAGGATGCTCTGTCAAGCCTTTCAAAATAAACTACGTACGGATGCACAGTTTAAAAACTGTATATGCTATAGTATAGGCCTATATAACGTTTAGGTTTAATACTGGTACTGTCATCAAGAAAAAATATATAGCGGCAACAGACGATTATTTTAATAATTAATTGATCTCTATAAGGGGTGGCTGTGGCTCATGCCTAAATGTCCCTGAGCAAGACACTGAACCCCGAATTGCTCCCGGTGGCTTGACTAGCGCCATTGCATGGCAGCCTGTTGTCATCGGTGTGTGAATGTTGTGTGTGAATGGATGAATGATGTATGATCTTCTGTAAAGCGCTTTGGCCAGTGCAACACACTGAGACTCCTACAGTTTCCCAGAGCACAAGAAGATTATTCCATTAGTCTGTTGAACATTTTAAGCTCTTATTATGAAGGCCGAAATATCCGAATTCCGGTACCATTGCAGTGCAAATACACTATCCTCATCACTGAATGATGCTGTTGGAGTAAACTGTGACGCTCATTACTTGCGCTTACCATCGTGTGGCCCACGAGGAAATTAAACATAATGAGGGCGTTACCCAGACAAAACCGTCAGAGATGGAAGAACAGACAGTAGAAGCCGGTTTCAGTGAATAAAAGTCATTCCACTGTGCAGAAATACATTTAAAAACAATAAAGACATGACAGCCTAATTAGTCATACCCATCCTCCAAAAAAAAAAAAAAAAATGGGACAATGCAAAATTAAATTGGTCTCTTTCAGCCTGCTTTCCAAGCAGTAAATGTTTAGTAAATGCTGTGATATATTGTCATATGCAGCAAATCTTTAATCCATCCTCTTATTGCATGCAATCCATGTTATAGTAAGCTACTTGTCCAAAGTATCAGTCTAATAATTATTTATTTGTCACTTATGTTTGGGTCTGAAATCATTAAGTTGCCAAGTTGCCTCTTAATGTGATGTGTATGTGGTCATGTCATGTCAGTCCCATAAGGACCAATTAATCTTACAGTTTGGGGATGCATATTGTTTTCTGAACAGAACACATTTCCAAACCATTTGATTTTATGAACTACTGTGCCATTTATAATTTTGGCAGATAGAGCCCCAAGAGCTGTTTGAAAATGGAACTCAAAAATACATATAGCCTACATACAAATCCAAACATAATATGGGCCCATAAATAAACCATAGCTGGCAGATTATTAGGTACACCAAGTTATAGAATAATGCAGTCTAATGCAACAGCCCTAATGTTCAATTTTTTTGTACAGATGGGCCAGGTGAGTGTCTAAGCAAACATAACAAACTACACAAAATACATATTTATTTGCTTACCTTTTTCTTTTTCAGTTTATTTATTTATTTGCTAATGGGTTTCTCAGTTTCAGTGTAATTGGGGGTGTCATGTTCATGAACTGATTAATAATGGAGTCATGTAGTCATGAAAGCCTTTTAGTGTTTAACTGTGGGCTATTCTGCAGTGTTTGTCCTTTTCAGAGAAGCTTAACTTGATGCTGCTAATTTACAGCCCAAGTTATTAAGGTAACAATATTTCAAATATTACCATTACCATTCAGGAGCAATATTAGATGTATCAATACCACTATTAAAATTGAGCAGCCTCAGATGCAGAGAGAAGATTTTCTATAAAAGGTTTTGCTACTGTGTGTACACACAGAGAATAATAATCTAGTTGAGGGCACAGCCTATATCACAAATCGACACATTTGAATTTATTTCTTCAGCTGAATAAGGTATAAACAGACCTATGCCATAAAAATGCTGTCCAATCTGAAGTCACGTCTGCTCGTGACTATATACACATTGTTATTCATGTAATGCTTCATTGTATATTCTGTCAGAAAACTAGCACAACGTTGTATATTTTGTCACAGAGTCTGTACAACCAAAGACATTTACACCTCACAAAACATGTTTTGAGTGTTTGATGGAAGAATACTTAAAAATCAGTTTATTGACTTTGCCACAGTAGCTTCAGTTTTATTACAGGAAACAGTTTTCACACTTTATATAGTGATTTACATAAAAATGTCTGCTTGTATTTTTTTAAATAGCCTATCAGCTATACTGCATCTCTGAGACCCTACTCTGGGAGCATTTTACATGCATTAATTCAGTGCTAGATCATAGGGCTGCTTGGTTTTAAATAAATTATGACCTTGGCAAGACCACAGACTGCAACTAAATCAAAGAGTGTGCAAAGCACTTTCAAATAATAATATGTTGCCCTCCCACTGATTTTCAGGCTTTTTTGCTGATATTCAGAAATGGCTGCTCTACAGATTGTAGCACATGTTGCTGACAGATTACCTTGTTGAACAAGTATTTCCATAATATTCTACAGAGTTTTCTTTACTGAAAGAGAAGAACTGATCTAATCGTGAGATCAGCCCAAAGATTTGTCTGAGCTAGCAGCTGAAAAAAGTTGAGGCAAGAAGGTTTAAACAAGTCGGTCCACGTTCTAAATGCTGAACTTAATGTAGTGTCAGAAAATTAGGAACATTTCCTGATGTAGAAATGCTAGATGTAATTGAACCTCTGAGGTTTTCATTTTCACATGCTCACCATTTAAATGCAAAAGGTTCTGAGTCAGTCCAGCTCAGCTGAAAAACTGATAACAAAAGCTTCAGATGGATAAAATTCAAAGTACGTAATATTCAAAGTAATTAGTTTCAGGATAGATTTACCAATATAATTTTAAAGGAAGTGGACCTGTAAGTTATGTTCAAATCCGAGACATACTTGCTACAAAGCATTAATCTATCATGCAGGCCACTGAACAAATAACGTCTATATATGCTGAACAAATTAATGTGCCACATAATCCTTTGCCATTTTTACCTTTTGTCAGAACTGAAATGACATATACAGAAATTAGGCTGTTACACTAGTGAACGTTTTTGTAAATCTGGTATCCTATAGTACAAATAATGTCACATAAGCAGTGGCTTTAACAACCACTTCTTTATCATATCAATAAAGAAAAAAAGAACTGATTATCATATGCCATCCAAAAAGTTTCAAGAAGCAGTCAACATAAGCCACTTCAGTCACTCTTCTTATTCTTTTTGTTTATTTCCTATCCAACAAATCCTATTAAAAGAATGAAACCAACAATGAACTTACCCTACCATATTATGTAATCAGTCATACAATGTATAGCTCAGTCCTCCGTGCTGGCCTCCTTTGCTGTCCAAAAAGAATACAAAGTCTGTCCCCTGCTTCAACTTAGATTTTACCTGCCACAGTTCACAGTGCAGTGCGTATTCTGCCACCGGTGCCTTTCCCACTCTCCTTGTTATTGTTCTTTGAAGGTCCCCTGAGATCCTGAAGTCAACATTGAACATCTGGTGGTTTAAAGTGTCAGAGGTAACTGGAGGTGAGGACTGTGGAGAGTGAAAGAGCTCCAACAGTGTGACGAGGAAGTGAGAAAGTGATGTTTCAGTGGAGCAGATGTACTGGGACCAACAGGCATTTGTGTGTGGAGTAATAAGAACGCTGTTTTGGTGTGGTGCATTCAAATTCTTCAAAGGCTACAGTTAGATGTGATACAAGTTTAGGACCATTGGATGTAATGATCTGACAGTGAAGTGAATGGGCGGAGGTTCGTAGGGCAGGCAGCATGTACAACAGTGGAAATGAGTTTTTATGCACCTGTTCAGAAAGCAATGTTAATTCAGAATCATTGGATGAAAAAGGAGGTTGCAAGTGAATTAGGTCATGGGCTAAAGGGTAATTGCAACTTTGGAGGCTGTTTAAGGTTTCAAAGTAAGAGACCCAGTCTTAGGTGGGCAGAGAAGTGGGATGAATGGCTGCAGGGAAATGAGGTGAGAGAAGATTTCATCAGGATCTAGAAAGTGAGAGGAAGGAATTTAGTGGAGAAAATGAGAAGTGGATAGGAGGGCGGGTGGGGGATTACTACGGAACTATGTATGTTTTCCAAAGTTGTGATGAAGTGAGACAATAGCAGGGTAGCAGAGAAGGAAATGAGGACAGGTTAGTAAAAGGCTACAGCATGCCCTTAAATAAATGCATTTGCTTTGCTTCAAATTGTTTCCATCTGCCAGTGGGTCACTGAAACTTGATACACATTGTTGGGCTAGTTTGTTTATGTATGCTCTAATGATGATAATTGCCAGAAAATTAGCAACAAATTCATATTTTGGTTTTGTATTTTCATTTATTTATAATGATTATGCTGCTGTCATATCCAAACTGTCTAGATTACTTTGTTCTTTGTTTTTGTGCCTTGGTCTTCTTATTAATGTATTGTATTGATAGTCAAACACACCACATGAGGGCAGCATTGATTCACAGTGACGTGGCCTCTCTGACACTGGAGCCAGTATTTTACTGCATGCAATAAAGCCTGTTATTTCAGAGGCAGAGGGTAAAAAGAAGTCAGTTAGAAAAATTATAGCAAATGTTAAATATTTTGGCAATAATTCTAACAAATCAGATCATGGTAACACAAAAAACACAAAATATCCATGAACAATTTAAACCTATTTCAACTGATACTGACTTAAAGATACAATACTCATCTAAGCTTCATCCCTTTATTTATCACTGTTGTCACCCTAATAGAATAATGTGTAGTTAATGTATATGCTGGATGCTGAATACTAAATACCAGGGGGGTAAACGTTCAAATAAAAGTCAGTGATACTAGCATTACCAACCAGAGTTAATCATAAGAATATAAAGGCCAGATAAATCTGTAGTTGTCAGCTAAGAGTCTCCTTAGCATGTAGAATAAGAGACTTAGTCCACTAAGTTTCATACTGAGCCGCTGAGCTTACGTATAAAGATGGATGTAAAAAAAAATATACAGCAAAGCTAATAAAGTCTTGCCTGAATCACAGTCCACATCAAGTCTACCATAATGTGAAAAAACTGAACAGAGGGAACAAACTTTTACATATTAGATTAAATTAGATTCAACTTTACTGTCATTACCCATGTACAAGTACAAGGCAACGAAATACAGTGAAATACATATTACTCTTCTCCCCACTAAACCAGTGCCTGTGATAATATAGACCTATTTATATTTCACATCACACTGTTAAGAAACTCACAAATGTGTGGAAATGAGATTGTAAGTCACATATTTATAACAGTATAAAGATCTGTTGCTTTCAAAGCAATCAAAACTGGTTTGATTTCTCAACAGATATGTCATACATACAAAGCAGATAATTAGTTTTACTCAACATCAACCACATTATTGATAATTAGCATCATAATATTCATTAAATAATTGTCAGCATATTAACAAGAAAGTCTTGCTGTTTTATTGAATTGCAATTAATTGCTAAATAATGACTGATGCACTGCTTAAAAGTGATTATTGTGATTATTAACAGTGTTAATTAACTTTATCTGTGTTTGGATCATGTATTCATTTTACATGATGAAAGCATTAATGTCTTAATCATTCTTATTTATCAAACTGAGCTGGCAATGAGCCAACATGTAGATACTTATCCTCTCCTTTCAGTCCATCCATTTTCTTATCATTCATCCAAGAAAAGGATGATAATGACAACTACAGCATGGCCCTGAAAACCCAGTTTTGTCAGCTACTAAATAATCATTTTTTATTTTGGTCCTACATCATTTATTATGTCTCCATCTCTGCCTCAGAGAACTAATTCTTCTGCCTCTTTGACAGGATTTCCCATATGGGAAATGTCTTTGTGGGTGTTCTCCACACATGGGCATGGAAGCATCACCAAATATTTCACACATACACGGCAATTGTCAGCTTATCAGACACTTAATGAACATGTTGATAAATGAGGATCAGTGTGGAGAAGCAGCAGCTGGACCCTGAGGTCTTCCTTATTGTATATGAATGCATCCTTCACACTATCAAGCACAATGAAATCAGCTACCCTCTGGATGAATCCCATTTTATCTCTTGGTCACTTCACAGAGCTTGTGGCTCTTGGTGAGTGTCATCCTTAATACTGACCTGTAAATTGAGAGTTTTGCTTTGTTCCTCACCTCTCTGAACACCACCACAGTCCCATACAAAGTCTGTATTACTGCAGTTGATACCTTAAACTGAGGTCAGTCTTGTGATCCTTCTTACCATCACTTTTGAATAAGCAACCTTTTTGTTCAGTCGCTTCTCGAATTGCAACCTTATCTTAGTGGAGCAGGTGTGTGCAAGTGACTTTGGGAGCAATGTTTTCAGGAACATGAACCCCTATTAACAACAACTGAGGCAAAGTGCTATCAGATGTGGGGTCGGTAAAGAGAACTGTGCCCACAGTAAACACAACATTTCCAGAGCCAGGCTGGAGAACTGCGCTCCTACTAAGGCTAATCAGTTAATTCTACACCATTGTAGACACATTTACCTGTATTGTCCTTAATTGTGAGTCATACTCAGATGTACATTAAGTAGTTGTCCAGTTTGTGACCTTGACTCTACACTCTTTGCTAATGTTACCAATGTAATGTGCCATCCAAGAGAGGGCTGGCATAATCTACATCAGTACAACAGCCAAGTTGACCTTCTATTTGCTTGTATAAATTTGCTCTTAGAAAGCACAGCATATAAAGCACAGAATACAATGACTACCTAGTGCATTATAAACAGAAAACCAGCACCGACAGTAAAGCCCTAAGGCTTGTTTTTATTGCAGTTCTTTCAAAGATTGCATATGTGTAAATGCATCTTTGTGTGCTCTGTAAGAATTTGAAATGAAAAAACTTTGACATGGTTTTGTACCAATATGAACAGCTAAAAACTAGGAATGTGTCCCAAAAATATAAACTGTCTTGGTCAAATTATTTGGTGGATTTCAAAGTTTTCACAGAAAAACTTCACAGAAGAGATATAGAAAAATATAAGTTAGTCACTTTCCATGTGACTGTGCTTCTGAATAGATCACTTACTGTACAGTAACAGGGGATGAGTGAGGATGGATCCTTTGTGGATCATATTTAGCAGATGATGACAGCAGGCAACAAAGCCACATGACTGGATAGGAGCATTTGTATCTGCTGAAAAGGACATATGCTGGACATAAGTGCAGACAGACACAGGGTCAGTCTCTTTTTTCCTGGGTGAATAATCTCCTTCCTTTCTAGTCTCTTGCTAGTTCTGAAAGCCTAGCTAAGTGGGTAGTGTCAGCGTCCAGGTGGCAGGGCTATACTTTCACTGTGTGAAGGTTGAGTGCATGTAGGGATTAGTGGGAAGTGTTTGAAGTGGGCATTACCCTTGTATTCACCTTGTGTATCTTTTCTTCATTTGCCTGGTGTTCCAAAGCAGCTGGAGAGCACAGGCCAAGTCAAAACCATTCATTCTGGTACCTTATTTGAACTAACAGGTCCTTATTCACAGAGAACAATTGCGACAAACATACCTGTTAACTGTAAAACACATAATGAACCAGTTGGGCTTTTGTCTTTTTCAAACCAGCTCAGTATGGTCTGTTTTTCACAAAACAGAGTTACTGAAGCTACACAAGTCCCCCTGACAGCAATATTCCAGCTAATAAACAGTAGATAACATAAAGTGCACTTACCTGTCTTGGAGAAAAACAACTCTGTCTCAGTTTTCATTCCTTCTGTTTCTCTTAGGTTTCTTCCTCTAAAATTCTAAAGCCTTTGTTTTTCATGACAATTTTGTTCATTCTTGCCAATTTGCAAGGCATACTGGAGATAACTGGGGACTCAGAAGTCAGTGCTGTTGTATCATTGTTTTGCATTGCATACATGTCCTTGGGATGGTTTGCTGTAAAGGTGGTGGGAATTTTACAACCCTGAAAAATGCACTGGACATAATAATGACATTAGATGATTTATTCGGCTGAAATAACCACCCCAGGGTGTCCAGTGGATTTTTTTCTGTTCTGCAATTTTGGCTGTGTTCTCAGAACCAAAAGTATCTGCATGGGTATATATCAGTGGTTGTAACTGGGAGAAGAATTGTGTATTAACCCTTAAACAAAAGATAACACTGGACAAATTCCAGACATGGCCCAGCCTGCAGCACAGCACTGACTCATGTCCTCTCCTCAGGGTGTCTAATGACTTGCTGATGTCTGTGGTTTCCCGTAATTGTGCTGTTTTATTGTGTGACCTCTCTTGCCTCTTTTGACACTTGGCAATATACTTTTCTCATGCAGTGCCACAAGCATGTGTCATGGTTTGCCTCCTATTTATATGGCAAATAACTTTCTGTTAGAACTGGAAACTTTTCTCATTCCTTTGTTTATGTCCTGTGGAGCAATGCATGGCTTCATCTTAGAACAGAGTTTAGTTTATATGATCCTGCTGGGTTCAATTTTTCAGAACTTTTTTATGACTCAGTTTGTTATTCATCTTGAATGTCAAAAGGCTTTGTTGCCTCAAAAAGAGCGAGACAGAGTCATTGTACTACACCTCACCTCTGTCCTCACATGGACATAGTCAAATCTAGGTGCCATGTTTGGTTTAATCTTAACATGTGACAAAACAAATGAACACCAGTTTCTACCTACCGCAAAAAATAAATGGATCTTGATTAGAGATCTGGAGGATGTTGTAAATACCTCGATTTCATCCCAACTGACTAGGGCCTTATCTTTAATATAGGCTCACTCACTTACAGTCAAGATTGTGTTAATATTTAATTTTAAATCACTACATGGTATGGCACCACTTCACATATCTGACATCCTCGCCCTATACTCCTCCACCAGAACAATTACATTTTTTAAAACATTCTCACCAACAGCGGTGTCATACAAGTTTAATCATGATTTACTAGCATTAGAGGAGCGTATACTGTATGGAAAAATATGGAATATGTTGCACATTTTGGTGTTATGTTCAGTATCCTCTTTAGGGGGATAAAAAACTGATTGGGTTGCATTACTTTTTTAACTTAATGGTATTTGCTATTGTAAATTAGGAAAATATAAGCTTTATATTTTAGAAGACAGTTTTTCTTAAAATAACACAATTTATCTGACTTTAAATTCCCATGTCTCTTCATGTTTACATTACTATTCCTCTTAATAACTTTTACAAAAGAATACATTGCATCTTAACAATGGCGACAGTAAATAAAGAATATCATTTGAAAGCACATCAGAATTCAGAGAGAGACTAGAGCCATCTGGGTGGCCCAACTATAAATATGATACTATGCAAAAAGTAAAGTTAAAAATACATGACAGCCCAACAAGTACATAAGCATCATTCTGCTGAACTACAGACCAGAGACTGGCTCACCCACGCTGGATCATACACAGGATACTTAGTGACTGCTCACATTTATATGTAAACACATACATATATCAAATTGCACAAACTGTAATGAAATATCATCTGATGCAAAACAGTTTTTCCTTTCCTTCCTTCAGTGACAGTGCTCAGCCATTCAGTACATGCACACCTGGTTTCAATCATTAGTCATCATCGCAGAGATGATCAGTTTAAACAGATCATTATTCTGCATAACACAATTAAATCTACCTCCAAAAAATGTTCTGTTGTATGTTTGACAGCTAATATTACTAAGTAAAAACCAAGATTAATTATTTTATACCAAACTGATAATGTTGGGTAACGGGGTGAAAAGAGAAGGAAGTGGCTCTCTCACAGCAGTTAGTCTATAATCTTTGAGGTTATTAATATCTTTAGACGAGACACATTAGACACCCTGCAACCTACAAACGAATGAGTGCATGCTTAAACTATATATATGATGAATGTTTTAATTAGCCTACAGCTATGAGTCATCCTCCCCCAGCAGGTGCCTGTGGTGTTAAGACACCTTTAAATTTATTTTAGAGCACAGAAACTCCAACAGAGCGGGTTGAACCATGACTATAAAAAGTTGTGTCACCTATAACTTCAAGACACTATCACACAAGCACATCTTATTACAAGTATTTGCATGACTGCTTTTACAAAAGAGAGAAGTCCTTTTCTTTTACATTTGGTGAAGTAACCCTACAAAGCTAAAAGTTAATTCTATTTAAACTGATTAAAAGAAAGGAGCTTGTCTATACTTTTGCTCTATTATATGCTCAACTATTACGAGGTAATTATTACACATCAGCTGGAGCCTTTTTTTTCTTCAAACAAGATTTAAAACCATACCTATTTTCTAAATGAGCTCTAGCCAAGAATAATACAAAAGCATGTCACAGTCAGACAACCTGACAGCTCTCTAAGAGAATTTTAGAATCTAAAAGTGGTTTCAGGTAGAGAAAATTTCATGTAATTACCTGGCCAGTGCTTAATCATCCCCGACTTCTCTATTTTGTAGACAGTCTTACAGTGTTTCATATTCTGGTGAAATTTTGTTGAATACTTAAGAGAAGGTTTATTAAAACACAACTTTATAATAATTAAAAAGGTAATTAGAATAATTATTTTCTTATAATAGGTTACTATACCTTCCGTATAATAACAATAGCCAACTGTAATATTAGTGTCTTTAGAGACTTTATGTAACATTGCTGTGAAAGGTGTCACTCGCAGAAATAAACTACTCATTTTACAGTTTCCTCAGGTTTATGGAGCATTTCAGCACTTTGGTTTGATGCGATTATGGTTCACAGTCATCGATCTCATTCGCCCCATTTCCAGATGTAACAAGCAGCTGCTTTCAGTAAAAGTAAGCACAAGTAGCTAACATAGAGCATTTGGCAACTAAAGAGCCAGATACACAGTGTAGCTGGTGGGGAACAAAACAGAGCTAAAAGGAGAGTGAATATCTGACTTACATTCCACAAGAGGAGAAAAATGGAAAAGAATTATAAGGTGTCCATAGGATGGCCACTGTTTACTAACACTGTTGCCCTGTCAGCTTTATAAGGTGACAATATGTCTGTGTTGTGTTTATAGCTTGCTGCGTTGCCTCCAAGTGGCCAAAAATTAATTAATGTGGGTTTAATTGCATAAGCTGAACCGTTAACACATTTTCAGTGTCATACGGAAAAAATATTGGTCACCTTTCCCATCAGTCATGCTTAAACTTCCCTGTGGAATCATTTTGGCACCATATGTAGCTTGTTTACCACAAATGATTATGTGTTTGACTATGCTGATCTAAATCCTCTTTCATCTGCCAGTTTTTTTAAACATGTTCCAGTGGAAACACACAACCAGCTTTCAACAACACCACAACTTTCATTTGGGTTCTTTTAAAGCTTAACAATTCCCAGCAGTACACAGTATGTTCTTTTTCAGTGGGAAGCATATCAAGACATGAGGCACGAGGTGTGATTGTAAATGAGGTTACAATTATTTCATCATGCAAAACCTTTTTCTTTGTACTTTTAAGTTGAATGATTCCACTTGTTGCAATGTTTGGGAGCAGATCTGTTTTCTTTTCATGCTACACTCTCCTTCATTAAAAATATCATAAATGCAACAACCTCTTTCTAATTCACTTTGCTTTGGTTCAAGCAGCACATGTATAGTCACAATCTGGCACAGATTTTGTGCAGCAGATGATAATTAAATATGGGTGATTTACTAAGTACAGATGCTGTGCAGTCAAATAAAAAGTGAGACATAATATAATATTTTTTAGTATTATAACAGTCTCATGAGAAGGAAAAGGTACTGCAAGAATCAGAAATATACCAGACAGCTTGTTTATATATTTCTACATTAGTACACAAATAACAATTGGAAACTGTGGTCTTTGACATACAGTATGTATGAGTCATCTGACTGTTTTCTCCTTTATTACAAGTCTTTCAAACCTAACCTTGCATTTACAGTTCCTGTGTGATTACTTGATTCCAAAGCAAATAAAAGCTGTGAGGAAAACAGCAGCTTTTGAAATCTATTTTTCTGATGGTCGCTACCTGGGGCATGGCACGTTTGGTGTGGAAAAGTGATGATGTTTTGGGAGCACACAAACATCTTTAGTTTGCTTTCCTGAACTTATTTAATGACTACCTGTGAAGTGGGGCGAGGGGCACGGTTGGGGCTGTGTGAGTAACTGTCTTTGACGTTAAGGATTTGCACCGGTGTTGCCTCCTCAGACCCTGTCAGGTATCTGCATCTGAGCTATGTTTTTGTGGATTTACAAGCTTTATGTGGATTTTAAAGTGGCTAGCTTGACATTTATATGTTTTGCTTGGAAAGGAATTAAGGTACAGTGGCCTTTTTTCTGGTAATCTATTCTCAGCACATGGCTGCTGTGTGAATGATATCCAATATATGACTGCCAGCATGCACCTGACACACAAAGAGGCTATGTGAAGGTAGATGCATCCTATAGGTGTCAAGGGCCTGTGGTTTACAGCCAGTTTCTGTTTGGCTCTTGTCTTAATATCACTGAACTCCCACACTGGGCAACAGTTTCTCTTGGATTACAACAACTTCTTAAAAAATGTATTAGGAATGTCCTCTCCAGCCAATTTAACATTATATGCCCACAGTTATTTTTCTGCTGTTATGAACATGGCTTTTCTCTGTGGGAGAAACTTTATTGACATAACCAAACTCCAAACATCATCTATACTTGTGTAGATGGGTTAAACTGTCAAAATTAAAAGGGATGGAATCCTGTTCTGCAAGGACTGACTCAAGAAAGGTTTTCGGTTATAAATATACTATGATTGTTATGAAAAATCTTATAAAAGTCTTAATATCTGTTATGAAATTACATGAGGAAAGGTTACAGTCTGAATCATTTAGAGAAATGGCTGAGCATCATAAAAAAAACCACGGAAAATATGCTATATAGGAAAAAGTTACACGTGTATTGGCCACATTTTTCTAACCGTCATTAAACTAAATCTAACACAAATAAACCCCAAGACGCCTTTATGTGAAGGTACTGCATAATCAATCATTTTGCAGACCTGCACACAATAAACACAATTTGTTATAAAAATAAAATGTAAACTACCTTAAACCTTTAAAACATTTTCAGAATTCCCCATCTTTAGTACTGACACTACAATAGACACATGGTGCGACAAACTGACAGAGCTATGCTCATTAAAGAAAAATGGAGAAACAAGCAGATGCTTTGAAATTAGCAGAAAGAAAGAAACACTAAGACACATTGCTGGTTTGGGGGAGCTGAATGCTTCAGTAACTGCTGAAAAAATTTGATCATACTGAAATGAGTGCTCGTCTGAACTGCAAGTACTTATTCTTATTCTGATTCAAGAACTTATTCTGAACTGCAAGTAACAGATGTAAGAAAAGTGACTACATTTTGTTTGAAAGAGAAAACCTCTCTCTCCAGTGTAACTGTTCTTTTATTGAAACCTTCCCCCTGTAGCACAACAAGACAGCTGTTTACACTCAAAGGCTATCCTGAATTATTATTTATCTACATTTAGCTGGGAGCACAATCACACTGTGATAGAGCTGATGACTATTGATTCACTCAGAAAATTGAAGGCAAAGATCAATGGCAGAACTCGAGTTGCTTTGAATGTGGTTGATAACAGAAGATGACTTAGGTAAACTGCTTTTTACTATTGTCTTGTCAGATTTCAAACAATATGCTGTTTGATATTGTGTCAGACAGTAGTAAATAAGTAGTATTGCACAGCTATTGCAGCAAATAAGGACTGATACACTTGTCATGTCTTATATTCATGCATTCAGGAAGAATGCTGCAATATTCACTTTAATATGAAGCATGGATACCGTAATAAGTAATAGCTTTAAGTACTCTGATATCCTCTATCTTCATACTTCCTCTTAGCAGTTATGAGTTTGGATTTCATTTGCATACTATAATGACAGTGATCTCTTCTTAGCTGCTAAACTGACTGAAAGTGACCTCTATGCCATCAAACTGGGGTACTGGTCTACATTTGTTACTGTGGTACTTTACCACTGTTTTGCTAAAACCAAATAAAACAGATTATTTCTGCTGTGTCTTTATCTTTGTACAATAAACTAATCAAATACTCAATACTGGCAGATTGGCAAAAAGTTATTTTCTCTTTCTATTTCTTCTTTTCCATGTCTAAAATAACAAACCCAATAATAAAGTGTTATTGTATCACATAGCATTATATTGTACGTTCAAATTCATTGGTGTTATGTTTGAATATTTGTGCTATTGCAATTTGTTTTACAATTAAGACAGTACAACAATGCACAAAGTTCACAAATTAACATGTTATCTCTTGTTTGTTTAACAAGATTTAAACAGTGTGTTATTGTCAGTGTGAGGTGGCCACACAGCCAAGAAGACATTACATCTGGTCACGAAATAATCCTGCACATACATCTCCCATGTAAAACTACAATTTATTTTTTAAGGACCAAAACATATAACATGTTCATTTGTGAAATTTAGAGGTGCTGGTAGGCAGGTGTGACTACCTTCTCCTTTGTATATTACACAGTAGTGATTATATTGTCCATTAAAAATGATAACACTTTAATGTGCAAAATGACCCTTTCAAGGGTACTTTATTGAGTCATGGTCTCTATGTGAAGGCTGTACATACTCAAACCAGTGAGAATTATGATATAGTAAGTAGATGTATATGGTAGTCTGTTGTCTGATCCCTGGCCAGTTATACAGCCTTTGTAAGGACAGAAAAGCAAATCATTTTTGTATAGCATCACTTCATGAGTTTTACCAGTAAAAAAAAAAAAGCTGTATTTGATATTTGTGTTTACATTTTAACTCATTGTAACTATTCATAACCCTAACACAGATGCTTAAGCATTTGACAATGACAAAGAGAGGAAGAAAAACAATGGAGAAATCACAAAACAGAGAGGTAGGCAATGTGAGAATCCTGAACACTGTTGAAACCTGACCTAAACCCCACTGAGGCCAAGAGGACTAATTGTTAATTAAGCCCAGCTGATGAAAAAATAGCTCAAGTGTAAATGAACAGGTCAGTCTGGAAGAGCACTCTGATACACTTTTTACCCCAAGAAGGTAAAGCAGCATTACTTTAAACTTGACAGCGTTTCAGATTGCCTGGTTATTATTCATGGTGAAATTAAAATTTGGATGTTGTTGGCTGAAAGAGTCTGAGAGAAAAAAAGGCTTAAAAAGAAACAAAAAGAAGGTGAAAGAAGATTAGGTATAAATCATGGGAGACAGTGCAGAAGTCTGTGGAAATGTATGTGTCAATGTACTGTGGTGATAAATTGGTAAATTGTATCTTTGGGCAAAGGGTGGAAAGAGGGATGAATAGAAGAAAGGGTAAATTGTATCACTGACTTCTTTGAAGCTGAATAAAACGTGACCACAGAGCATTTAATTAACAAAATCTTCCCAATCCTTTTATCAGTGACTTCATGCCTACCATCTACAGTATCTAGCCCTTACTTGTTCCTGTGGCCTGGGGGCAGGACTGAGGCAAGTTTAAGGCAATGTCCTTGAGACTGTTTCTTTCCTCTGTGATCTCCTGTAAGTCCTGCTCAATGAGAGACAGTTGACTCTGTTGTTCCTTAGCAGCTGAACGCAACCTCTGGATCTTTGTGTCCAGTGCTGGGCTCTCCACACTCCCACGAAGCATGCTCAGACGACGCGCTGTCTCATTCAAGATCTGATCAAATCGCTCCAGTGGCACACTCCCATCTGGTGCGGACATTCAAAAGAAAGAACAGATGGAGAAAGAATAGACAGTGGTTTCAGGAGTTTCTGTTTTATGGACTTATGGTTTTAAATCAGTGACTCAAATGATGGATCAGCCTACATGATGACCTAATTCTAATAATTTGGTCATTATATTCTCAAGAACATGTTGACCACAAAGTGCCAGATCCCTACTGTTCTAGTTAATTCTGCATATTGTACAATACACAATAGAATAAGTGGGTTTGAATGAATAGGTGAGACAATACTGGGCCAGAAATACACAGCTGAATTATTTTAATGCACTGAAATGTCCACAAGAAAATGTTCCTGGTCTTATAAACAGCACTACTTACCAATCTTGCTGATTAACTCAGTTAATGTAACAGAATAGGCTTCTAATTGGAGCTTGGCTGCTTCCATGTCTTCCTTTGTGTTAGTCAGGGTCAGCTCGGGCTGGGAATAAGAAGGGGTACTTTAGAAACAAGCTGCACACAGGAAGTATAGATCAATATGCATAGCTCCTGCTGTTCAAATGTATATGTGGCTGTGTTACGTACCTCTGAGGTGATCCGGGAGTTTGCTCTGTCAGTTAGCATCTCCTGCTTAGCCAGCTGCTGTAAAGCAGAGTCTATATGGGAGTTAAGGTGAGCAGATGCAGTTCTGGTATGCTTAGCCTGAGTCAGAATGGCCTTGGATTCCTGCACACAAGCAGAAAGAAAAAAGAGATGGTTGATTGCTTACAGAAGAAAACAAATTACCAAAGTTATTGCATTTCATCTCGAGGAGACATGAATGACCAAATATCATGACAATCCATCTAACAGTCATTGAGACAGTTCAGTCAATATGATTTATCATCTTGAATGGTATTGAGCATGAATTTCTGTGCTAAAATTTGTACCAATCCATTTTGTAGAGATAGTGATATTTCATTGGATAAACTGAACTTTGACCTGCAAGTCATTAGGACTGATCTTCTGGGGACCATGATGCTTGTCCAAAATTTCATGGCAATCTAATAACTGTCAAGACAATTAACAAAAAACCAAAATGTAAACCTCACAGCAGAGTAAGTCTACCATTAAAGTAACTAGGCTTCTTCCTCTGGGGACCATGTCTGTCAAAACAAAATTTCATTGCAATCCACCAATAACTGTTGAGATATTTCAGTGTGGAACAAAGTAGATGACTGACTTATGAAATGACAATGTGTCTCTAAAACTGCTTGGCTAGCTTAGTGAATAAAAACAAACACACATACCTTTGCTACAGAATGTGCTGTTTTTTCTGCCTCTTTTGTGATGTTGTTGGAGAGGCTGGAGTTTTCCTGAGCTGGTTTTAGCATCTTCTCGATCTGCGAAATCCTTTTCCTAACATCAACCAGAACCTTTTCCTTCAGGGGTTTCTCCTTCTTCATTGCAGCCATGGTCTGGGCCTGCTGACGGGGCCACTCCCTCACCATGTCTGAGTGGAAATTGGGAAGAAGGCAAGCAGGTATGTTTAATCTACTTACTGAATTTTCTAACAATTGTACTGACACTCTTCATCTATTACCTGCTTGTTTGCTTTTAGTATCTGCTTTACTATTTCAGTGATAGTCTGAGCAGGCAAACTAGTTAAGGGTCTCTTCGTGTATCACAAAATGTCAACATTTCATTAAAGAAACTGGTGCTGTAAAAATTCTTAAAACATTCCATTTCATCACATTTTCTACATAAGATGCTTCTGGATTCAAAACATGACAAGTAGGTCTAAACATCACAATGGTGATGACATATTTATTATACAGTAGTAATATCTGAGCCTGGAGCTCTTACGGCATGTTTGTTTTCAGTCTCAGTACTTGACATTTCAATTTGAGGAGAACAATTTATTTGGCTGTTCAACAAAAACAGCAATGCAAGACAGATGGTAAAGACAGTCAAAAGGATTAACAACTTAGAAAAAGACTCACTTTTTAGTTGTCTGTGCAGGACAGTGGCTTCTGATTCGACAATGACAAAGCCACAACCTTTGCTCCCTGAGCTTGAGTTTGCAGCTTCAAGAAGAGGCATGGAAGGATGAAATATGACCTCAGTGAAGTCAGGTGTATACAAAGCATGCAATAACAGGTAAAAGCTTAATGTAGTGTAAACTGGTGGGAGGGTAGCATTTGGTCAGTTAAACTTTTACAGCAGTGCTAGCGGCTGTGTGAGACAGCACTTTGTTAAAGTGGTGCTTTGAACTAATTGCTGACATCAACGTGCTAACAATGTTAATGCTACTATTTTAATGTTTAGCAGATATAATTTTTTTACTATGTTCCCCAGCTTAGTTTAGCATGACTGCTAGCATTTGATAATTAGCAATAAGCAGCTGAGACTGATCTGACTGTCATAGGTTTTGCTGGTATTTGATCGCTGTATTACTGAACACAATTACATTTTGATCTGTTGATGGTCCTAGATGAAACTTTAGGTGCTATCAAATATTTTTCAGCTCCCCCTGGGTGGAGCATACAAATCTGTACTGCCAAGTATTATGTACATATATCCAATACTTGTTGAGACATTTTATTTTAACCCACAAATGTTGATATCTTGATGACTGTACAAAAAAAAGTCAGGATTCATCCTCTGGGAACTTTGAATGCCTGTACAAAAATTCATGGAGAGCCATTCAACAGTTGTTCAGATATGGACTGACCAAGTTATAAACTAACCAACCAACAAACAAACATTACCATATATAGTAGTATAAAGTCATGCTGCTATCATGGCTAATGCATTAAGCAATAAAAAGAAAATTCAACACAATATTGCAGCAGTAAATGTAGTCACCTCAGTGATGTCATCCCCCATCTCCAGGTTTTTACTGGTGGTTTCCTTTACAGCCTCCATCTCATCTCTGATCTTACTGATGAGCTCGTCTTTGGTCTGAATTTGCCGGTCCAACTCTTTTGTCTGTTTTAGCAGGTCCTTGGCCCACTAAACAGAAAGCAGAGATTCACAAACTCAGTGCTTCGGTTAAAACAACTTCATTTACCACTTCTGCAAAACCTGCATTCAGCCATTTACAGAAGGCACATTAGCCTATTTTGGTGTAATTTTCCAGTATTTTGTCTGCTCAGAGATGCTGCAGTGGTTAATCACCCTCCTCTTGAACAACACAAAACCCCAATGAGCAGCAAATCCTGCCAGAATCTTCTCTCTTGTGCCTACTCAGTGTCCCCCTCTCCTTGCCAAATGTTAAATCAAGAAAATAAAATGAAGTGGTGTTAACTACCCACTCTTCATAAAATGAAAGATGCTTGTATCTCCACATGAGCCTAGTTAAATGACCTGGAGTGGTTTCTTATGTAAAATGTGTAGCTATCATACCAGCTCTAACTAGACTAAATGATTCACTCATAACATGCAACATAATAATTCTTCACGTTCCATTGGTATCCTGCAGGTGCTGTTCAAACTGACCTCTATTGTATGGTTGGTTGGTTGTGTTTGGTTGAGCTGTGTTTGTTCAGGCTGCGGTGATGGGCTGGCATCTGTCAGAGCCAACTGATGAAAGGATGATGTGATGTTACCCAGGGCAAGCTTTAAACCAGCAGCTTCCTCCTCCAGGGCCAGCTGTTTGGCTACAGTGTCATTCACCTGCGATGTCATGTTCTGCTTCTGCTGCTGCATTTGTGCTATTCTGATGTGAAAGCAGCAGAAAGTAGAGAAACTGTAGTAAAGAATATAATAGCCACTTTTTAAAAATGATGTTGTAATGCATAATTAATGCATAATAATTAATATCGGTATGTCTTCTGTACATTTGATAGTGTTAGGATGATGAAAAGACATACGCTGCTACAGACTAAGAGTCCCACACATATTTCACATCATTCTGCACATACGGTGTCATATCACAGGTTATTTGAAAACTATTTTGCGGTTCCATACTGAAATTGATATAAATAAATCTAGAAACAAGACAATGGGACTTGTTATAAGTGCACAAAGAGACGGCAACATTATGCAAAGAAGGCATGATGAATTCATGAAGGGTGTTAGGCAGGTGCGGTAGATGTTAAAACGCAGTTTTATCACCTCCACAGTTGTGATGATAGTCAGTCTGTTTCATTAGAGCACACACACACACACACACACACACACACACACGGATACAGATGTCAACACGGCTTGTATACAGCCTGTGAAAAGTATCTGCTCTGTAGTGCACAGGAGACAGAATGTTTGGTGACGCAGACATAAAGTTTGAGAACCATCAGTTTAATCTTTAAAAAGTAACTTAATCCCCTGTGAAAATCTTGTTTGTGTTGTGCTGACCTCCAGTGAAGGGTACTGCAGAAGCACTGACATACTGGGTGCGATAACTGGAGCAGCAGGGTGGACACATGCAGCAGCGATGCTGGTGAAACTGGCTCAAAGCAACTTCAACATATTTCATATGCTTATCATATACTTTTTATAAAATGTCAGTCTGAAAAACGTGTTAACTATCACTGTTAAATAAATGTAGTGGAGTAAAAAGTTTCTAGCAGAAATATGAAGCAGCAGAAAATGTTGTAGTATAGTGTCACACTGTTTTTACTGCCACCGAATATAAACAGAGATACAGTTAATAATGAAAACGTATAAGTTATTTTAAGTGTTAGCACAAATAAGTAGGATTCTGATAAGAACAGTCAAATAGTATTAAAGATACTAGGGCCCACTAATATGGGATTATTTTTGGTGACAGTTTGAACCCTTTTGTCATTTTTGTGACTGGATAGCTTTCCTGCCTATAAAATGCAGCTGATCTGCTTAAGTAGCAACATGTAGGAAAATATGTGTGGGAAATGTAATTTTATGCAGCCCATCTGGGCATAAACTGCTCACTTTACATCCTATAAAATGACACAAACACACACATACTCATACACAGACACACACACACTGTCATACAACAGTGCCCTAAAGATTAGCTGAACTCTCCTGAACCAAGCTGACTACAGTTAGAAGGGGGTAATCAATTTTGAGTTCCTCGCTTCTGCTCTCATCATGGCCAGCGGAGGGCTTTTTGCATCATTCTGTCTAGCATTCTGGATAATCCTCAGAGCAATCACACGCTAGGAGATGCAGCAAGTGTGCGGCAAATCCAAGAAAGCAATAGGCTTACAGTGGAGAGAAGCTGTCCCCCTGTGGCTAAATGTCTTACTCTTAAACTCCACTGTGCTTTAAAAGACTGCTGTGAGAAAGAGGACCTTGAGCTGTAATACAGGGCTAGGTGCACTTTGTCAGAAACATACTGCAAAAGCACAATAATCCAGGGAGTCATGTAGCTTGTTGGAGTTTGCAATAAAGTATGCTTCATGTGAGTGGGATACATTCATCCTGCTTGTGCTTGTCTGTGTGGGCGTGTGTTTGGGTTTGCTTGTTGTGCTTACTGCCCCGTCAGGTTCCTGATGTACTCCTCTGTGGAGTTGTCCTGCAGTAGATCCATCAGGAAACCAAAGGTCTGCTTTGAGGCGCTTACCGCCCGGCCGGCTATGGCCTCAATGTTATCTGCCATTTCTCTGTGACTACAAGGCAGGAAAAAGGGAAAACAAAGTGAGAGGAGTAAATAGTGAGTAAGGTAGAATAACAGACCATTATAACTGCCTGAGGAGAGATGAAATAGATTTCAGCATCAATGACCTCAACTCACTGGCTCCCCAGTCCAGAGTTCTGTAACTACCACATAATAGTGCTGCATACACTGAGCAGCCAAAGGCATCGGTTCACGGTGGCCTAAGTAGAATGTAAGTGACAAGCTTAAAAGAAGGAAGCCAGGAGAAATAAGTTCCACAGATTACTGTGGTCTTTGCTCATAATTGGCCACTAGAAGTGCACTGCCTTGACCTGGCTTACCTTTTCATTAAGACGTGTGAATCATTGACCATAATGTTCCATTTGGTAGGTCCTGACACCAACTCAAAAGGAATGATCTATGAAAAAGGTAGAGAAGGAAAGAAACATGCTGAGCAGGTCTGAGAAGTTGAAAAAAAATACATGTCTGGCCTGGATGAGACTTTAAACTGTGCTGGCATGTTTAATTAAATCATGTGTAATAAAGTTTCCATCTAATAATTGAGGGATTTTCACACTACAGCTGAATGGAGGGCTTTTTAATGACTCAGTGCTGTTTGCTCAGAGAATTGTGGATTGGTGTGAAAGCTGTTAGAAAAACCTGGGTCCAGAAAAGCAGTCGTGAGTCTGCTTCAAAATGCCGGTCTGGGCATTGTTTTAAATTTCCAAAAAATAAAACTCATCTAATAAACCTCTCCAGTTAAATATACATAAACAAACAGGTTCAAAGCAGGGGCATATGGAACCCCCCTCCCCCTCTGAATAAATCCCCTTAGGTTTTATCCTGATAAATGTAATGTGTACACAGTCAAATGCAGACTCATTCCCTGGTGACACCTAATTTGAGAAAATGCAAATAAAAATATGAAAACTGAATCACCTGCCACACTAGCATTTTTCTTCTTCACTTTGGGGGCCGCTTTGCTTATTAATATAGAATTAAATTGCTGCTGTTTCAGGCTTACCAAGTGATAAGGGCTATGGAGGAACAGTATATCTCTGTACACACACAGACATACAACCAGAAGCAGACAACTATATATTGGCAAAACAAGTTTTCTCATCTCCCTGAACCTAAATAACATGGTAGCAGTATCCATAAAAGATTCCTAGAAATGCTGTAGAGAGATGGTGAAAAGCCTTGTGGTGGGTGAAGTATGAGCTGTTAATTTTAGCATCCATCGAATAGTCTTTGGATTTTCCTTTGGAGGCAGGTGTTTGCCAGTAGGAGGGTTGTTGGGGTTGAACGGTGGGGGTAAGATAATGTATATTGTTTTGCTATGGGGGATATCTGTGGATCAATACAACAGATCTCCCCCAACAGCAGTAAATTACATCACTCCAAGGACAAGAAGCCAGTGATGTTACATACTGTACAGTATCAATACGCCTGTGGAATACATTATAGCTTCTAGACAATTCTAAACAATGATACACATACAAAAGAACACACAAGTTTAGAATATGTTTGATTTGCCTACCATATTGTCCAGGTCCAGTGTTGCCTGCTTGAGCTGTTTCTGAGATGCTCTGATCATGAACACAGTCTCTGTGAAGGTTTGACACACACTTCTGCTTCCTTCATTCTTCCTCCTCTCCTTCCCCTCTTTCTTTGTCATGCTGATGCTGCAGTTCAAAGCAGATGTAATAACCTGCAGCTGGGCTAAGAGTTTGCCTGTAGAAGCTTCCAGCAAGGAAAATTGTTTTATGAAGGCTTCCCGTGCCTCTGGAAGAACAAAGAGCAGCAAAGCAAATAAAACCACCTTAAGTTTTTTCACAGATTACTTCACCAAGCTTATTCTTCCAATTCTGCTGCTGTTTTAACACATATCTCTCATTTACTGTGCGAATTCAGACTCTTATCTTTCCTACTTGTTTGCAGTCATACTGGACTGTGTCCAGATGTTAACACTTTTGTCAGAATCAGAATCTGCTTTATTGGCCAGGTGTGTCGGACACACGAGGAATTTGACTCTGGTACATCGGCTCTCAATGTGCATGTACATATCCCAGTCTTACTTTGCATTCTACGCAGTTTTAGTACAATACAGAAAGTTTTCAGATTTCTTACTTTTTGTACACTTTATTAGAGTGTAGACTTGTTTATGAATAGATACACAGGAAATTGTTTTAAGAAAAGCTTTGTACACTTAGTCCTATTCTTCCAACAACACAATCGAGTGTGCAAAAAATGAAGGGATCCAAACATGTTTTGAAGCCAAAGGACATCTGGATCTGTTGCCTCATTTGTGGCATATTTAGCTGGTTTTCTGTCTTTGTGTCTTATAAAATGAGAGAGAGTGTGTGTGTGTGTGTCCTAGTGGTTTTATCTCTGTGCGCTCACACAGGACTCTGTTGCCCACACACACTCATTAAGTCATTATTGGGCCACCCAGTTTCTTATAAAGCGTGGCTAGTATGTCTATAAGTATGCTGGTGTTGGGAGGGTGATTGTTAGACAAGTATTATTGTGATTGCCACTATAATCATTAGAGATGCACCGCCTGTCATATAAACAGGGATTAACAGGGTCACATGGCTCCTTGTTCCATATTGTTATGATTTGTCTCCATTTGGCCTGTGCAGCTGAGCCTGTAAGCCCTTCCCCTCCAAAGATAATGAGGATATATCAGCATTGTGTTAAAGTAATTGGGAGAGGTTTGTAGTATTGCCTGCATCCTGATTTAATCACTTTGTTGCTTTGCATCTGTAACAACGTCACACGCACAGAGCAACAGGCCATTTGTAGAACGCTGGAGGTGGTGTCAAATTTCTTAGCCATGCTTGCTGGTCTTGTATGTACTGATATTGCATGTTATCATCTCCCAGCCAAAATGTGTCACAATAGAGTGGCACATAAAAGAGCTTCATGTTTCACAAAGCAAAGGCTGCCAAGTGTCTATTCAGATGTCATGACCACAGAGAAAACATTAAAAGGAGTGACAGGCCCAGTGGAATTATCTTGGCTTCTGGCTGCTGTTACCTTGGAAGGCCAGAAAATCCTCCAGAGCATTGGGTAGAGTATCCTCCCTCTGGTGCTCATGCTCATAAAGCCTGGCCATGTGATACTTCAGCAGGTGGTGTTGTCGCCCAAATCCACCTCGGCAATCAAAGTGAGCCGACAGCTTCTCCAAATCCTGCAGGCGAGTCCTCAGCTTTTCTACCTGTAATGGCACCAAGATTGATCACTGATGGTGTCAATGAGAACACAGATTTTGGAGAACAAAAAACAGATGCCTGTGACAAGAAATACCAAAACAAAATATCTATCCATTCAGATCTGAATTTATTTGTTCAGACATAAGGATTTAGATATGACTCTGATTCTTGATACACCATAACAACAAAATGTAGTATTTCAACAAAAGCAATGAATAAATGAATACCAACTACAGGATAGGGATAAAATATGGTTTTCATATCTGCATCCACTCGTACCACTCTGTGCATAGCATGTAGGAAAGAGGAGAGCATTTCAGGAGATAACTAGATTTGACTTCTTACTGAAGTTGAGGTGTGAAAATGGAACGATAGTGATGTGATTGACACCAGTCTGTTGACCCTGGCAGTTAAATGATGCAGATTTATACAAAGAGCAGATAACCTCGCTGTGATGATGCCTCTTTTTCAACCCAATATACATGTTGTACCTACTGCGAATGTGCTTAGTTATCAAGTGTTTTTCTGGTAGTAGAAATATCTGTGATTGCTTATTGAATTAGTTGGCAACCAAGCTCACAGCTTCAGTCAAATCATTTTAACACCAGTTAAAATGCATGCTATATAAAAAATAGAGTCCTCCTCTGCAGTGATTCATTTTTTCCCCTGGAACAAATACCATATATCTTTTTCATTACTTTATCCCATTCGTTATTTTTGCTTTCCAGTTTCTTTTTAATATCTTCTTTGATCATCGATCACACATCTCTGTCTTTTTCAGCCTTGTCTCTTTGTGCTCGTTAGTCTTCTTCCTTCCTTTGTGTAAGCCAGAGGAAAATGTGAGCAGAAAGATAGAGAGTGGGAGAGGCAGAAAGGGAGAGCTGAGGGAGACTGAGGACAGTGAGAGTAATTGCAAGTGTTCAGAGCAGACAAGGCTTGGGATGTTCACTGAATTGCTAACACTGGAATTCACACCATGCATTCACCCAGGTACAAGCTGGAGTGAAGAGAACACATAGCTACTTTAGATGGAACAAGAATATGTACAGAGAAAAGACTGAATATGTCGACAGCACTGGATTGGCCTCAGAAGGCAAATCCAGGGACGGCACCTTGGCATGCAGGCATGGATCACAACAAATCAAAAGGGACAGAAAAGAGCTGCACAGCAGATCATTAGGACATGCCACATTACCATTTACTTGCAATCTACCACTACAAAAGAGACATATAGCTGTCATGTGAATCTACAAAGGCAGGATGTGCTGGAGGACTGTGCTATTTCAAGAACAAATGGCATCTCATAATAGCAAGACACAATCCATACTTGATGTAGGTATAAATATGTGCAACAATATGTGCTGCAAACACATATTTATAAACCTGAAGAGGACCATGGAGAAAAATTGAGAAAGATGAGTAGAATACATTTTTATAGTAGAGGCATAAGTACAAATACTGAAGTAATGTTTTCTACCGTTTTAAGATGCAGACTTAAATTTAGCATTTTGTTTAATGCCAGACTTTTCCCTGTTATACTTCATTAGTTTAGTACAGTTGGAGATACCTGTGAGTCTGTGCAAGGCACAAGTGCATAGACATACAAGCAAAAAACATTTGTGCTGATGCTAACTGATTAGTTGATCAGTATAAAATTATTTTACAACTTGCTAATAGATTAAACATTACAATCATTTATCAAAAATACTAAACATTCACTGATACAGTATCACCTTCTCAAAAGCAGTGATTTACTCCTTTTTTTTTTTTACCTGTGTAAACTTGCAGTTATGCACTTTATGCATCTTATATACAACTCTATGAAATTTAGAAACAAAAGAATAATCAATGATGAAAATACATGCAGCCCTAAAGTATACCATAAGCTTAAAATATGATGTGGACCTATGGTTTTAATGCTACTCGAATGTGTGTAAAGTTTAGCAGACAGCTAGCCCAACATCTTAAACAGGGAATGATCTTTATTTTTATATTAACAATTTTAGCTTAAAATGGCTGCCTATATGTGAAAAGCATCTTTCAATATAGGATTATCACCCGCCTGTTGTTTCCTCTTAGCTCTGTGCAGCAATTTCAGCATATTTCATTCAGTTGGTTTTGTTTGTTTTCAGGTGCTGCCCAACACCAAACTGCAGACAAGGTTGGCGACTATCTGGCGAAGACTGTGAAATATCTAGCAGCTAAACAGCAAGATACTGTATGTATTCAGTCATACTGCTTCTTGCAGTCACCAGGGCTAACGTTAAGCTAGATGTTGGCCGTCAATAAATACTGACACAGTGTCACCTTTTAAAATTCGGCATGTTAAATACAGTAGATGTGACATGTGGGAGTGGAGGCTTTGGAGTTCTTTACAGTCATTTAATATAACTTGTTTATTTTGCTGTTGCATAATTAGTAAAGTAAAAAATACTTTTTAAAATTTTTACTTATGCTTCTGTACAGTATAAATAGCAATAACATGCTTACAAGTTCACCATATCAACTTAAACAGCTTGTTTCTGCAGCCCCATTCCTCAAAATGCAGCAATGGCAGGGTTATAGTCACTTTTAAAAATCCAGATTTTCATTCCTCTGAATGGCAGTTCTCACACACACACACACACACACACACACACACACAAACAACTATAAACTCACCTGTTTCTTGACAAGGCCATAGCAAAGTGGGCATTCCTCACACTGGTGTGTGGCTCTGTTGTGGAAATAGTTTAACTCACATTTGTCACATTTGTAACCCACAAAACCCGGGCGACACTGGCAGGTACCGTTACTGTGACACTGCATGGAAATGGATCCCATAGGGTCACAGTTACACGCTGAGAGAGGACAGGGCAGCGGGGGGGGGGAACACACAGTGACAGCAAAGATAAACATTTAAAGAGTCAGAAATGCCTTCATGTGTGATCTGTATTAGAGGATTGGAGATTGGTACATCATGTAGTTGTGATGCCTGAAGTACAGTCTTGTACCTCTGCAACCTCGTGATGAGAATCCAAAGAAGCCCACACGGCAAAAATCGCACAGTCTCCCCTCCACTCCTGCAGAACACACACACTGCCCTGTGACTGGATGGCATGCGGTGGACAATGATCCAATTGGATTACATTTGCACCTAGGGTAGGTAAGAAAATACGATGTTAATTACAGGTTCAGCATGTAAGTTCTGTTATAATATATTTTTTTATATCGATCCACTGTGAATCGCACTGGGGATCCATTTACCTTTCACATCCTATGCCTGGTTGGAGGTTGAAGAAGCCAACTTCACAGTTACTGCAATCCCAGCCAGTCACATGACTGAGGCACTGACAGTTTCCTGTCTGAGGGTGGCAGTCCATTGCAGGCCCAGATGTTCCAGCAGGACTGCAGCTGCAGGCTTGAGAAAACAAATAAAACAATTTAATTATTGAAACAAACATTACATTACACAGTTGAAAGTTTATATTTTGCTCATGTATCACCTTGGCATGAAGGACTTTTTATTGATTTAGTCCCAGAATGCTTAAGGGAAAATGGAAGGAAATGACAGACAGTACCAAGGAGAGTTGTGGATCCCTCCCTCACATTTTTCTGTGAAAAAAAATTCAGCCTGGTGCTTACAGGCAGAATCGAAGTATCGTACGTATGAACACATCACAGCTATTACTCTCTGGGTCTCTGTCTACCTTTTCTAACATTGAGTTTGATTCACTTACACTTATTTAAATCTGCCAATCTGATGCATCTCTTTTTTCTTTCTTTCTTTTTGGAATGCTTCTTGACTCACAGCCCTTGACTTGCCCCATTTTCAGCTTTTGCCTTTCAAGAGGAGTGCTATACTTGTCAAATCTGAACTCTATAATTGATTAGTCAAGTCCATTTGTATGCACCATTTCCTGTGATCCCAAGGTCATGTAGTCTTTAATGGGCTTTGTCCCATATATTGACTATCACTTAAATCTACCTATTCTGTGGTAACAGAACAGAACAGAGTTTTCTCATCACATCCCAGAATTTATGGATCCACAAATCTATTTTTGACTCAAACCTTTAACTGCTTTTCTAATTCTCTGAAAAATCTATTTTCAATGTTCAACATGTGCACTTCACGATTCGACTACTGGTTTCCACATCATTCCTCTGTCTTTAACACTGAGAAACTTTGTCTCTTCAGCAGATGAATGTGAAAATAGCCACCTAGTGTCAATCTCTGCACATACAGATTCCTTGTTCTGCACAGTGGAGGTCAAACATCCAAGAAACACAAACACGTTTTTGAACACAGGGATTGTCTTTCAGAAAAAAAACTTCTTTTTTACATCAGTAAATTACAATCTCAAACAATGTTCCATCCAAGTTCCTCCTGAGTTACTCACGCTTGCACTTCTGGCCAGATGTCTGCTTTAAGGCGTCACCGTAGAAACCCCGCTGGCAGTGCTGACAGCTGTTGCCTTCTGTGTGTCCCAGACATTTTAGACATCGCCCAGTAATGTGGTCACATATTCCCACCGCGTTCAAGTCCACATTGCCATTACAGTCACATCTCATACACGGTCGAACCTCCCCAGATTGTCCCAGGGGGTCACCATAGTAACCATCTTCACACATCTGACAGCGCATCCCTACGCAACGAGAAAGGTGAAAGAGGTGATCAGGAATTACATGAACTAGAACAATTTGGAAGTCATTCACATATATCGCCTCAGCATCTGTTATGAGTAAATTAAAAACTTCTATCAGATATGTGAATCTCACTTGGTATTGTAGAAAGAGCTGCTTTAAAGCAACAGCCTCGATTTCAAGCTCTTGTGGAAATGTTTTTATCATAGTGTTCTTGACATAAAGCTCACTACGACTGTGTGGTGCCATACAAATTATTTTACATGGTCAGTGTTTCATCTCACCTCTCTGTCCTGTAGGGCAGTTTGTGCAGACCACCTGGCCTGTCTCTACAATTTGCGTGCAGCTGGTATGGTCCGGACAAGGGCAAGGCTGACAATCACCAGGTGTGCCAATCAAAGCGTTTCCATAGTAACCATCCAGACAGTGCTCACAGGTCATCCCAGTGGTGAAGTCTGAGCACTCACACACACCTGAAACAAGAGAGAGGAGCGTAACCTGCTTATCTATGTCGCTGCCTTTCACACTTTAGGTTTGACCACAGAGGTGTTTTCCACATCACCAGCAGAGTGTGCTGTGTCTCTAACCACAACTCTGACAAGCCACTCCACACAGATATCGACTCCACAGCCCAATCTGGTAAGAAAACATTCCCAAAGCCCACCGTGGAGAGCAGAAGACAACTAAATTCACCCTGGCTATAATTGCTTTGGGAAATATAACAGCCAAATGCAGTCTGAATGCCTTCTAGAAATAAAGCAATTTGCCTGTTGTCCTAAAAACCAACTGTTGTTTCCAAAGCCTTAGAAAAACAACTCAGTTTCAAACCAATTAAAGGGATTTGTTCATGTACAGCATGTGTTAATATACATGTATACACACTAAATCCCCGATTTCAGATTTTCACCCTTTACTGCGCCATATTTCAAACATGATAACATGATAATCAGACAAAATATCTACGAAGCTAAGACATTGACATCATATCAGAGTGGATTGTATAACTGTAACAGCATAAACACTCAGAGCAAGACAAGCCTGTCTCCTTCTGCAGTTCAGTGACCTGCAGTGGCTTTAACGTCATAGGCTGCTATGACAGGACCCACATACACCCTCAAAACTTCCTCTGTGCCTACCTAATTTGTGCAGCGGCAACTTCTGTAATGAAACCCTGCAAATTTGACATAATATAATGTGGCATTCTAATTTAATAACTGGCTGACTGAAGATTACAGAGTACCACAAAGTAATAAGTGTTCACATTTTTGGAAAATCACAAAGAAAAAAGCAACTGCTGGGATGCGTACAAAGTTAAATTCATCATAAAATTACAATGAGCAGATATACATTAAATTTTAATCAAAATCTATGCACTTTTGCCTGTAATAAAATAGCTGCTTATGTGCTGCCGTCTTTAGGTGCAAGAAGATATTTAGCATTCCCTCTGCACTGTATGATGTTTTGCTTTTAGCTGAATATCAGAGAACTCGTATATTTGAATTATTTTTAAAATTTCTCAGACAACTTCAGCTTGGTTTGATAACAATAATTACGCTGATTTTCTAGAAAACACCAATAAGATATTGATGCATAGCAAATAGTCTGTGGGCTCGTGCTCTTACAGAGTCCTCATTAAAATTTCCCATCACTCCCTCATAGCCTACAGTGTGATTCAGTAAGAAACTCTCTGCTGTGCATTTTGAAATCAGCTCACGACACTGAAAATTGGAGTAAAGAAATTTCTGACTCTGAGGCCACTGCAAGCAATTTCAACCAACACTAAATAAAGCCCTGTTAACTTCAGAACTGTAAGTCAAGTATATGAGATAGAATAATGACTGCCAAGCTAAACTAATCCCGTAGCCATTTGTGGGAACAATTATTCCATTGCCTGATGAAGTGTATACTTCTGGATAAATATCATTAGTTCTTTGGTTAGGTGATAACACATGACTTCCAAGCATGTAGTGCCAGTCATTTAAACAGAGTATTTAGTAATAATGATTGTTCCTAGCACAAAGGAGTGAATCTTTCTTGAATTTCACAATGCATTACAATGACACTGATAGTGTGCAGTGTCAATTCCCAATGAGCCATAGCAAATTTAATGGCAGCAGAAATGTGCTGACTTTACTGAGTGTGAAGATGACTGAGCCTGATATGAGGCAGTAAGAGCCACTGGGGGCCTCCTCAACACTATTGTCATTCCATCAGCTTCTCGGAAAAGCTAACATCATGCACTGCAAACTGTGGCGGAATGGCAGGGCCGCTTTTTACATGATATTCCTCGTTGTCATACTAATCATGATTACCTCATAACACCACTGAAGAGTCATTTTTTTTCAATGAATCGTTCAGCCTTAATGAACTGAAATGACTGTGAAGCATCTCATGTAGCTGCACACAACGGATCCTTTGACAGATCCACGCTATTCTGCTGTCTCCCTTTCCCTCTTTCAGCTATGAAGAGCTTCAGCGTTCTGCTCTCCACCTGAACTCGGCTTGTCTGTTCTGTGATGGTAAGGCAGTATTTCTACATGGGAAACCAGCAGGATGGAATTGTTTTTTGTTGTTGTTGTTGTTGTTGTTTTTGACTAGGAGCTCTGAATCACCTACACATCACACTCCAAAGAGTACTCATTCTACCTGTGCCTTCACTGTGATCCTCAGCTCCTCATTGTACTCTCGCTATAGAACTACACACACATTCAGGACTAATGCACTTCATTAAGGTAGCCACTTGTGGAGGATAGGAATACAACATTCTATTATAGCTACACAGACAGACAGACATTAGAGAACCAACAAATGGCTTTGCATTCCAGTAATTTTCTACATTTCTCTCCTGTCCAGTGTGTTTATCTCTATGCGACATTCTGCGCTCCTCTTGAACAACGTGATGAGAAGCTCTTCCAATAATAGTGGTTATCATGGCTTGCCGTAGCTTGTAATAGCGTTAACACCAGGTGGAGACAGAAAAGTGCAAAAGGAAAAATCAGGAGAAATGTGTATTTCTAAGTGTGTTTTTGTTTAGGAGAAGATCAGAGCCCGGCTCCCTTCTGTTATTACATTCATTCTGCACTATCCTGGGAGGTCTTTCTGACGGAGAAGAGCAACGTGTGAGGTCTGTGATGATATGTGAGCCCAGAAATACAAGTAAAACAAGTCACATGAGTTCAAAGCAACATGCAGCAACTGGTTTTATGTGACTGTTTAGGCCAGTTTTTGCTTTGCTCCATAGCAAATGCTTTTAAAGTGATTCTGGAAAAACAAAATAATTCTTGACTAAACCCAAACATTCATTTCTTGGATTTATTTTTTGCATAATATAAGCAAACTTACAACAAGAATGTGATGTCAAAAACACGAGCTTTTTAAGGCCTTCATATTTTCCTTGAGGCTTGTCTCCTTAGCCCGCTGGAACTTTAAAAAGCTTTGGGCTAAAGAGCTGTAGTTACTAATGCATGTGAAATCCTTGTTTTAATCAAGGAGAGACGGAAACAAAACAGAAAGACAGAGAGACAGAGAAAATGTTGTCTGCAGCTCCCAGGCCTTGAGGGTAGAAGTTGGGATATATCTGCTGCGAGACTGTTTGATGGTGTTCTCTAATTTAACACAGATATGCTGCCAGTGGCTGCTGCTGCAGATGTGGCTTGTCAGTCGAGTCTGAATGAGTGGACTGCCACAGAAAAGAAAAGGATGGTGGTGAAGGAAAAGAGGAGGGGCTATATATTCTCTCCAGCCCCTATATAATGTGCACAATATGGATGACTGGGGAAATGTGTTTTGTCGTACTGTGACTATGGAAAATAAATGCATAAATTTTAG
Organism: Monopterus albus; assembly: GCF_001952655.1. Lineage (NCBI taxonomy): Eukaryota > Metazoa > Chordata > Actinopteri > Synbranchiformes > Synbranchidae > Monopterus > Monopterus albus. The sequence goes on from NW_018128101.1 coordinate 159,184, forward strand.
TTTTGTGCATAAAGGCTGTCAGTGAAATTGTTATGGACAAGGCCCTGGGGAATCAGGGATGGGAATTCTAACTGCAATGGCTGTAGCTCATGTTGTCTCCCTAAAGCTCTGGGTCACCTAAGCCATTTATTGTGTGTTTTACTCTGATCAAAAAGCAATTCACCCATGAAACCGATCCAACAAGCTGCTAAAAATTACCCTAGATCGATTGTGTCTGAATATTTTTCAAGGCCGAGACTTTCTCTGGGACTTTAAATTGCACTTGTGACATGCGACAGGCATTAGATGGAGACAGAGGAATCAGTCTGGCTGTCAATCCACCACTTTGGTCCAGACTGAAATATCTCAACAATTATGAAACATTCACGATGCCCAGAGAATGAATCTTACTGACATCCGTGATCCCCTGAGTTTTCATCCAACATCTTTGATATGTACCCTGTGAAGTACCACAGTATCTACCAGCTGGATTGGTACAAATTACAGACATTTATAGTTTCAAGATCCCCTGAACCTTCCTCTAGTCCCACTATTAGGTTGACATTTAGGGTTTTAAGTGAAATGGACAACTGTTGAATATAGTGCCATGAAATTTGGCAGAGAGCTTCAGAGAGATTGTGTTTGGTCTCTTCATTCTTTCCCTGAGCACCATCATTAGGTCAAAATTTTTATTTGCCCATAGGACCAAAGCATCAGCCTTGGCTGTACTGTTTGTTTAGCAAGAATCAGCAAATGCTAGCATGCTGACATGCTTAACTAAAAATGTGAACATTGTAAGCATTATATGTACATGAGCTTGTTGGCACTGTGATTGTCAGTGTGAGCATGTTTAACATGCTGACACTAGCATTTAGGTCAAAGCACAAGTATTATACAGCCTCACAGAGCTGCTAGCATGGGTGGAGTCACTTTAATCAGTGGCAGTAGTACTGTAAGTACTTAGAAGCATCTTATTTGGGCCTAATCATGTACTGTAGTGAGACAGGTCTCATATGTGTCTCAATTCTTTTGGTTTGGTTCACTGAAACAAAAAACCTCAGTGTTGCCTTTGATTGTTTGTGGGTTTTGAAATATTAAATTGCAATTTTGTCAGTTCAGCCAACTAATATGTTTAATATGTTAATTATATCGTATTATGTAGCAATACGCCTATGATGATGACAATGGGAAATGTCACTATTTGTGAATTTTTTTTTATTAATATTGCTAAAGAACAATATATTGATTGGGCTAAAAGCATTTTAACTTCACATTCCAGTTCTTTCAATATATATCCTATACAAAAGCCTGTTGTGCCATCTTGTGATGCTTGTGTAGTCTTGTGTTGTGATGCGCTTGAAAGCATTAAAGGTTTGAAGACATAGATCAATGTGGATCTAAGCTATCTTTGTGTCTCTGGGTCCACGTCTACAGACAGACTGCAGTTGGATCATTTACTCAAAACACAGGCTTTGAGATTAACAACATTTTTATCACGTACACTGGATCTGTAATCTTGGTGTTATGAAGAGGTCCAGCTGCATTCTGCTGACCACAAGTACCTGAATGCAAATTGTGCATCTTCTCTATAAACCCCAGAATAAATGAGGTTTTGCTGTTCCTTGGTCTGTTTCATAACAGGATATGCTTATTTCCTACTTTGACATTTGTGCGGGGCCAAATTTTTGAATAATGCAGAGTGGTTTTGCATAGCTAAATGTCACAACTACTGCAGTCTGGCGGAGGAGGACAGGTAACAGAAGCCTATTTTGGGCTTGATCTGTGAAGGGGAATGATGACCAGGGGCTGCTGCAGTGGAATGCATCGAAGGCGGCTTAATAAAGGCCATCACCCAGTCTACGTGTCTCAATGCGTCAGTTAGGGTACAGATGACAATATAACCAAACATGCTGCTCATTACAATACTCAGTAAAATGGTAGGTTAAAATGGAGGATATTGTGAGTCAGTGTTTACCAACAAAGGGTTGCTTTAGAATGACACAGACAAAGGCAGGGCGTGCATTTCTCAAACATCTCTTTAAATGCCATCTTCAGCTCTCTAAGGCCATTAGTTAGAAAAATCTATGGGAGAAGGTTGAGGCAGACAAACAGATAGTGAGAGAAGCAGGCTATACACTGGCTTCTTCAACCACGTATAATCTCTCATGGGGGCTGTATTTGTTGCAGGCTAAACTCTCAGATGGACGGCTTGTATCAGAATGATGGAATTTGAGGAGCGACAGTGAGGGGAAGAGGAAGTGAGAAGAAGCAAAAAAAAAAGACAGATGTAGTCACTTAGAACGACTCCTACCATGTAATTACTCCTGCTGATCCTATTCAGCACGCTTTACTTATCTCCTCACAGCCAGTACATTTAGTTTGCACAAAAATAAACAGAAAGATAAACAATGAGCACACTCCGACTACCTGTCACACTGTCAGAGATCACTGATTTGAAAAGCTTTCAACATTCCTTGGATGTAATTAAAGGAAAACTTGGCACAACCAACCTGGAGGATCACTGTAATGAATGAAAATGAGGAAGTTTACCTTGCCTATCTGATAAGAACAGAAAACCTCTAGAAAACAACAAAACCACACATTGTGGAAAAAGTGTTCCACAACCTTCCACCTTGTTGGAGCTTGGTGATACAAGTCAAAGGCTTTAGAGAGATTATGATTGCAAAAAATAAATATTTGAGAAATCATAGCGCCAATGGGACACTTGGAACCTGATGACAATGCTGCTGATATTTAACAAGTAAACCATCTTAGTTCAGCATGCTAGCCCCTAATAATATGGTAATTAACACTAAACACAAAAGGAACGCCATTGGTTTTGTAGCATTGTAATAAACCTTTGACCTGACAATGGTAATGGATGAACAGCGATCACCAAAGTTGCTACAGTTCACAGATATCGGTGCCAAATTTCAAGGCAATCCATCAAAGAGTATCTCACTGAAAATCGCAATTGTCAACCTCATGGAGGCACTAGAGGAGAAATAGTTGTTAGGCTTCATGGAGGACCAGACAGAATGATGCTGCATATGCTAAAGCCACAGTCAAGCATGACTAAAAGGGACCAGTCAAAATCAAAGCAGCACAGGCCAAGACATCCTAAAAAACACTGGATCGTACATTTGTACTGTATGATGTAAATGCAAATAGAGCTTTACTTCATCAGACCCTCCATGCCTCCAGTCTGTATTAAAGACTCATAGATCCACACAAGACATTCCACAGCTATTTTCACAGAATTAGTAATACTACATATTAGCAGCAATTTGACTTTGAAGTACAGTATATGTGGGATCTTTTTTACTCAGAGACACACAGCCTTCTTCTGATGGCACTGGTCTCTGAAGATCTAAATGTGGTACACCATGGAGAATTAACACAGATCTATTAGGAGCCAGGATAAACAGCAGAGCTCTGTACCCTCAGTGCCCTAATGCTCAATATCCAGCAGAGACTACAGTATAAAGAGCATAATGTGTTTCATTTGTTTAAGTGATTAATGAGCGCTCCCCTATAGTGTAGCCTGCAGAGAAAAGTGTCTCCATTGAGACTATACATTGCAATCATCATCTCTCTCCTTCCTTGAGCTTATAAATGATGGCTTTTGTCCAATTGTATTGATGATATGCATGCAATTAACACAGTACTGCATACAGGCATGTCCATTCACGTGGTACACTGATGGAAATATGCCCAAAAATGTGAAAACTCATGTGCTACACACAGTTTTTGTATCTGAAGGACATATGTTTGGCTTCTTCAGCCCTGCTGTGTTTGT
>NW_018128101.1:162987-171318 GCF_001952655.1 Monopterus albus
ATCTGTTGTGTTGTGCTACAGCAAAGAGAACCAACACATCTCAGAGAGTATTAATAAATCATGATTATGAAGCACCATTGGCTGCAGCTTCCCTCTGCAGCAACTGGATGAACTCCATCCCAGTTTGCTCTCTGGGCACACCCTGCATGATGATACAAGGCATTAGGTAATTATACAGCAACTAAGATTCAGGTAGTGCAACAGCAGGTTGGTTTGCCCTCCTGGTGACAAATGATTAATGAGATGTTTCTAATGGACTTGCTTTGATAGTTTTTCTTGACCTGAACTTAGTTCCCTTTCAGCTGATTCACTCTATACAACACATACTGTATGGGATACCATAGCCTTACATGTCCTGGCTGAAGACACCTCTATTTAAGACAGAAAACCTGTGATGACATGTGCAGCCCCACCTGCACATATAAACCCACGTCACTGCAGTTGTCCCTCATTCTGATGGTTGCTCTTTGACGCATTCAGCTGTGAGATGGGGCAACGTGGCATGGCACGTCGTACCTCTCCTACAAGGAAGAGTAAGAACCCTAACCTTCAATTCCCTTTCAATCAGTTCACTCAGTTCAACACATATTGTATGGGATACATATTCACGCCCCATAGAGCAGCCACTGAACCCAGGGATAAAACCTCAGATACTCTCACACATTTTGGACCAGGCAAAAAGGACAAAATGCAGCACTGATAGTAAAACTGGACAAATGTGTGCGGTGAAGACCAACTGGCTGCTGGACACATATCACCCACAGATACCCCTTTAAATAACATCCATGTAACCCTGGTTGAATGCACCCTCACACTCTGAGGCAAGGAGACACCTTTGCTGCTATAAGGCAGAAAGATCCTCACAGTAACCGGCGGGTGGTGTCAAGTGTGAACACAACTAAAATGCTAAATGCTGCTACCTCAACTTGCCGAGTGTAAACCAAACACGAACAGTTAAATGGGTTCAATCATAAATAATAGGGTTTTCAGAGCACAAACACTTGTGTGTTCGGGTCATTCAGTGTTGTCCCAGCTTCTGACACACAAAATAAGGAGACTTTCCAGTTTTTACCTCAGCACCTCTCACACAACCTATTGCATAAAGCAGCACTGTGTTAGATAGTGTAGAAACACAAAGGAAATATGTGTGAAGATATATAGAGGATGGAAACTTCAGAGAAGTCTGCACCTAAAGGGAGTCAAGGACGATAAAAACAAAGTCAAGGTGACTGTGGAGAGCAGGTGCAATCCTAGCTGATAGGAAGAAGGAAGCAAGAGGTTGACTACAGAGTCTAGGGAGCAAGAGGAGAGAGAGAGAGAATTGAGTGTGTGTGTGTGTGTGTGTGTGTGTGTGTACGAGGAAAAGAGACATCCAGATTGAGAAGAGACATAAGAGACACAGGAAATCTGCAAGCAAATTTGACATCATTAGCCAAGAGGCAGTTAACAAGTCTAATTAGAGGGGAGGCAGGCAGGCAGTGCTACCAGACCTGCTTCCGGACCTCAGACAGACACACATAGTCATATAAACACACACACACACACACACAGACATAGCCAAAGCTTCAGGCATCACCTAACTAGGTCAGATCTTTGAGACTTGAAGTCAGAAGGTAGGAGGGGGAGATAGAGAGGAAGAAAGAGATTGAGGAAAGATAAAAGATGGAAGGACGATAGATGGGATAGTTGTCTGCTCTTGGTAAGATGGCAAGACTTGTTTAAGGCTGTGGGAGTGAGATAGTGAGGAAAAGAACACATATACACTCACAGACATTAAAAAATACATAGAGATTGACTTGTTTACACACCTAACACCTGCCGCTTTACTTCTGCCATTTATGAGATGCTGCGTTTAGGATATGAATTTGAAAATATCCTGCAGCTGCTCTTATTGCTTCCCATAACAATGTCAGGTGCATTAAACACACCCTTCTAGTTTAGGTGTTACTACAAAGACTAGTTGTGTGAAATGAGGATATCGCTGTATCAGTACAGCCATCCAGTTCTCAGTTTGAGTGATAGCTTGCCAATGCTCCTGAGAGATGACTGACTTACGTTCCCTTGAAGCAGTGATGACTGAATGTCAGTTCTGGAAAGCCACAAAAAATGCTTCAGTCAAACAGCCTGCATCTCTTTCTGTTCCCTCTGCTCCGTCAGAGGCACAGTGACAGAGCACACTGTGTTCCTTACTCAGCACAGGCTGAATGCTTCAGGAGAACGGCTTTATTGCCTGTCAACTTTAAATTCTTTAATAGTATAGTATTATTCTAAATTGTTGTGACAATTAGCAAGGCATCTTGCCAAAACCAGTACGGGCAGTAACAAATGAAACACAGGCATTTAAATTTATTTGTAAAATCTTTTTAGTGTTACTCAAGCTATGTTACAGGCAATTTACTTTTAACATTCTCACTAAGAAAAAAGCTATGAAAACTTTTGCTTTGCATTTTTTTTTTATTCCCTTGGGCTATTAATAACAGCCAGCATTTTTTTTAAAGAGCCCAAAGTTTTTTTGGTATAGGCCTCTCTTCCAAATAGCTGAGATTTTGATCCATGGTAAAGTATCAATACATTTACAAATACCAAAAATTCTGAAAAAGTCATAAAATCCTACATTTTGAAGAATTCAATCAGACTCTTTCATTTGTGTGGTGGTGTAAGAGCACAAATGGTTTTTGAGAATTAGCTCCACATTATTTCTCAAGGTACTGTATGCCATGAAGCATTGCTGGTTTGCATTCCAACAGAAAAATATTGAATTTCTAACATTTCCATCTTGAAATATCATTTGCACAAAAGTTGCATTGCCCCTGCTTGTGCCAGTGAAGCGGCAAATGTCTGTAGTTCTCATAACGCACATCGGGTTGTAGTTGTGAGGGTCTCAAGAGTGTACTGCTTCTTCTGGAGATCAGGATGATGGTCGGCCAACTCTGAATGCTGTTTTGTTAACTTGCTTCAAACTATGGACCAGGTGGAACCTTTAGAGACATTGGTTTCACACTCAGAAGGCCACAGCCCCTCTTGTAGACCAGCCAGGAATTTGCTAGGCATAGGTCAAAGATGTATCCAAACAGGGGAAAATACCATCACCTTGACTTGGCTAGGGTCTTGTGCATGTGTACCGGCATGTCAGAAAGATCAGTGCGTCCCATATGCTGATCGTAGACAGGAATGAGTGATGGGCAAGGGATGGGCAAGGGATGGCAAGCTTTGCATGGACCTCTTTGTTCCATCGTTTGATAGCTGAAAGAGGCATGATCCCACAAGCACTGCTCAAAAGGCTGACACATTTGTTGTCATACCATTTCTCTACAATCACCCCTTCAGCTGACCTTGATCAAAGCTCCACGTCCTTTCTTCACCAGCTCTTTGTCATCAAAGGAGGTCCACCAATGCACTTTGGTTGGACAGTGCCGATGCACCTGACACCCAGGTTTGCCTGCAGTTTCTGGATCAAGTTTAAACTGGTGAAGTAGTTGACACAGAAGACAAATGACTGGGTAATGATTTTGCAAAACACTGTCACCAGTTTGGGCCCTAAAGGTAACACCTGCTCCTGCTCGCTTAGGGCAACCCTGAAAAATGTGGATGGGCCTTGACAGAGCAGTAGATCACGGATGATGCCAGATGAACTGGCCCAGCAAAACAACTTAAAGCTCCACTTGTCTGGCTTGTTGGCGATATACTGATGGAAGGTGCTGGCCCTTGTGCCTTTATATGCCACCATGACCTCATCCACACTGCTTGTAAGTGGATGGAATCAGGAGCCAATGCTCACGAACCATCTCAGAGAGGAGGTGGATTTTTTTAAAAATCAGTCTGGACTGTCATTGCACTGCTGATTATCCTTAAAATGAATGAACCAGCATAACAGCTTGAATCTTTTCTTGGCATGATATCGGCTATCATGTGACATGTGGTCCCAGTAGTCCTCCAGGGATGGTAAGTTGAAAACACATGAAAAGTAGTGCTGCCAGGAAATCTTCAGTCTCTTCAGGGCTAGTCATGATTGGATTCCCCAACTCCTGGGCAGAGCACATATCGATATGTTGAGCAATGTGTTTGATAATCTTGTCAGTGAAGAGCTAGGAAAGTACTGGAAGGATGTCTTTACAGCATCAGGGGGTTCAAAGTTTGCTGCAGGTATCTGGAATTTCTCAATGTCTTCATGCTTCCAGACCCTCCTTGTGCCTTTGTTTGGACTTGAGGGTGAGTGAGGGTCAAGTGTGTCCTCTGGCTCTACCAAGAGAACTGTTTGTATGGCGTTTTTTCCTTATCTCCTCTTTTATGGGGCTGTGGTTTAAAAGATGAGCTTGTTGAGGCAACCTCCTCCTCATCCATGGATTCAAACAAAGTGTCCCCAGACTCTTCTGCTTATGTGGAATAACATTAAGTGATCAGAACAATAAATGATCAGAATTTTTTTCTTTTCTTATAGCAAATACCTAGTTTCACTAATGTTACCTTTATCATAAATGATAAATGTTTGGCTGAGCATGTTTTTAGAAAATTACTACTATATTATACTATATTATATTATACTTACTTTTAAAAATTCCATCTGAGTCCTGATGTCTGGACTGACATTCTTGTTGTTAACTTGCTGCAAGGAGGCAAAACTGAAAGTGCTTACTGTTTAAAGACACATACCTCAACCAAGTGGTAGAGACAGATCAGGCAGAGTTAAGTTCAACACATTTTTCAAAATGTGCTCTACCACAAAACTGAGCAGAATATTAAAGGGTTAACTCCCTGCTGGTCAGAAAACAGGATACTAATAAAGACGCATTAGTTAAGGACAGATTCATCTTTATTGTAACAGTTGTGGTTGCTCGAAGTTATTTTAGTGTACTTTTACTGCTAAGAAGAAATTCAGTTTAGAGCCAACCTGTTAGTGCTTTTATCTGCGACCTGACTTAAACACACATATGTTATTTTTACATCAGTGAGGAGAGGCTTCTGATACCCTTTAAAAACCCTTATTCAAACTTAAATGAAAACAAGAAAAGTTTTTTTTAGCAATAGCAAAAAAAAAAAAATCTGCAAGATGATCAAAATACAACTACAGTTATATGAATCAATAGTTAACTCTGTTCTATCCCTATGTCTACTAAGACTGTACTCACAATCTCTTTGAGCCTTGGGAAGAGTGCAGGATTGTCATTTAGTTAGAGTGCAAAAATCTTAAAAATGATCATTCATCATCAGATATATCATTTGAATGCCGCTGTGCACAAGCCCAGAACTGTGAACATTTCACTCATTACCTGTTTCTGGATGACAGGTTCCATGCTGGTGGCAGTTGCATGGTATGCATGTTGAGAGAGGCCCTCTGCCAGGAGCTTCCCGAGTGAACCCTGGGGCGCAGCGCTCACAAAACTGGCCTGCAAAACCTGGAGGACAGGAACAAGTTTCCACCCATGGAGCAGGAGGGCTGGCAGGAGCAGAGGAGATGACAGCTGAGGTCAGGGTTACCCTCTCAAGCTGGGATGTGTCTGGAGAGGATGGAAGACAAAAGATGCAAAAGGTTTTGTCATAAAACTGATGCTTATGGAGGTCATTAGTCAGTGATAACTGTTGCCTCAGAGGCCCTTTGAGGTGCTTTTCCATGAAATGAGGGGTTTGTGTATTAAGTGTATGTATAAGAGTGTGTGTCTGTGCCTGTTTGTGGGTCTCTGTACTCGTTAAGCGGTAGGTTATTAGCATTTGTTACAGTGCTGTCCCTCCCTCCCTGTCTCATTACAGGTTCTGGCCTGTGTTTACAGTTTACCGTTTGACACACACACAATAACAGATTCATCCACCCACATGCCCGTAAATGCCACACTTAATACTCTCTTGCACACGCAAGGGTGCTCGCATGCACCCACAGACGTACACTCGTCACCCAGGGAATCTTTGATATAGCAAATGAATAAATCACCGCAGCAGAGCAAGACGAGAAGAAAAGGAGACAGGAGACTCGGTGGAGGTATGTCAGATGTGTAGATCCTGTGGGGTTTCAAGATCCTGCTCTCCTCTCATGAATAGTGATGGGGGCAGACCATCCTGAACCAAATCCCTGTCACCCTTTACTCTCTACAGCCACAGAACACAAATTACTTTTGTTCCTGATCCATGACAGTACACAAAATGGACTGACACACACAAAGCTAGACAGACAAACTGACAGATAGATTGACAGATAAATAGACAGATAGATAAAATATGCTGTGCACGTATGACTAGGTAGCTTTGTCAAGTAAGAAATAAGCCAAGTGTGAATGAGCAGCTGCATAATGAGGGAAATCTGAGTGGAAGAAACAGTAAGGGGTGTGAACGAAGAAGCAGAGGAGAGGATGAAGCTTGACTTCTAACAAGCCATGATCCAATCGTTCCTTCAGCAGTGATGAAACCCAGTTCATTTGCACCTCTGAGATGTAATCAGTAGGCAGGCCTGTCCTCTTCCCTCTCCATGACTCGTCTTAGCCTCTACCCTTTACTTTCCTCTACCATCTGAATTCTATTAGCTCATTCAGTTGGGGAAATGTACAATTAAATCAGTTTGCAGGCACTGAACCCTATATTTTAGTTAATTAAAAAAATTTCATGTTAAGTCATGCTGTGTAAGTTCTCTCCATCAATCCTTTCTCCAAGAAACCTTGTCATTCCACTCAAGAGTTTAATTCCCTTGAATGGCTCAATACAGCCCCACAGAATATGACAGTTTAGGTCTCTTTAGGTGCCCATATATTCAGTCATTAAGACATCGATTTTTCATAAACTTCCAATATGGCTATGCTCTCTGTTCAAAACTCAATTTCTGTGGCGAAGAAAATGAAAGGACTTTACTGTGACTGCTGCCAAAGACTGCCTTTATAGTCTGAAGACAATACTGTCATTAAAATAATAAGGTTTGTTATAAAAGTCTCTTTGTGGTGCAGGAAGAAATTTAAGGCGTAAAGGGGAACGTGAGAAGGAGAGAGGAGAAAGATGAGAGGACAGCTTTATGGGATTTTGATATTAAAGTTTGCCTTGCAGCCTGCAGCAATAAGGCACTTCTAACACTGTTTGAGAATGAGTCTGAGACCTTACACAAATCATTAAAAGTTTCTCCCCCATGGTGTGCAATGGATGCAGTGTAAACTGTGTGCTTGAGTTTGTTTGTACGTTCATGTGGGTGGGTGGTTACAGGAAACTGTTGGATGGAATAAACATGACTGTACCTCTGTTTCTGTGTTCACAATCTTGCATGCCAGTCCTTCTGCATGCACAGAGCATGTGGAGCAACACTAGTGAGTGTGTGTCATAATGCCTACTGAGCAACTAATTAAAATAGTGTAAGAAGGTGTGAGAGAGCTGGTGATTTAGGCCAGCTGTTCTGTCTTTTTGCTCTAATCCACTGTAACGCCTTACCAATCCTGCCTGTACTTTACAGTCCAGACTGCTGGACAGAAAGGGAGGAAGGACATGATATAAATAAGAAGAAAATTTCAAGAACTACTTCCTAACATCTGAGATTAAATGTTCCACTTTCTTCTGATCCAGATTTGAAACAGTTGAAGAATTCAGTGAATCCATACACTGACACTGTTTCAGTAACAATCTTTGTTGTAAAATAGGATTAATATTAAATTGTATTTATTTTTCTACCATAATGCCTAAATACATTCTGATATATAGGTACACACAGCCATATTCCTAAGATATGTAAAGCCAACAATAATGGATTTGGTATTTTTTAAACTCTCAGTGCAGAACACATAAATGATAGAGAGGTAAAGTTAAAAATAACATGTAAAGTAGAGCCCAAACCCACTGTGCTACATACATTCATAACAGTATCGGATATATCTACAAACACTAATAAATACAGAGACACACTTACAGTTGAGTCCTCCAGCGTTGCTGATTCTGATAGCGGTCACGTTGTAAAGGAGACGCTGGAACTCAAAGGCAGACAGAGGAGGATCAAAGCTCATCTCGTGTTCATGAAGCCTGTGGAATAAAAACAGAGGAAACAATTTACAAAATGTTTGCGCAGTGCATTCAAGTGTTAACACACTAAACAGCAGAAACAACACATTTTAAAGCTACAAACCCCCAAACTGAGTGAAAGTATTTGTACGGTGGATTTACAGTATGAAGAACTGCAGCTTTTCTTTTTTCAGTGTAATTGTTCTCAACAATGAAGACAATAACAAATGCAGTGCTACATATGTACTTGTGTTTTTATGCTGGGTTGTCTACAGCACTCCTAGCAGGCATACAGTTTGAAAAATAAAGTTGCTGATGTCAACAAATATTAGGCTTTGCCATCTGCTGAAGGAAGCTTTGGAAAGCCAGGCTGCG
>NW_018128101.1:171357-183490 GCF_001952655.1 Monopterus albus
TTCCATCTTGATGACAGGTACTGTGTCAGCAGCGCCACACAGATGATGTTTGAAAGATTTTCTCCAAATAGCAGCAGTGTGTTAGGATTGTGTTATATAATCTTCAGAACTGTTGTAGGAAACACAATTGCAGGAAACACTTTCTATTATGTGGTACCTACTGTATCATTCAAAATGGTGGCAAACCATTAATAAGTAGTTTCTCATGTTCTAAAAACTCAAGCCTGCAGTTGCAAATCTCATTAAATGGATTTTGGTCCAGATGCCCTGCAGCTTTTTCCAGGAGGGTTAAAATTTCCTTTATAACCTATTTATCAGACAGTGACATATTACTTTTAACCTCAAAACTAATGTGGATCCACTGACAGCAATATGATCCTAACCATTGACTGTGTATTTGATGGAGAGCCTGGCAGATCCAAGAAGAGAAGCCACGTCAGATCAATCGCCCCCTGGTGGCTGCTTGCAGAATAGATCATCAATCCCACCTCCTCCATGTTAGTGGATGGAACAGCAGCCAAATTAAAAGCTCAAAGTATAAATCAAATACATTTTTCCTAGAGGTGATTTCACTTGTTTTTGGCAGATATTATCACTGTGATGTATGTACAAGTTGAAATTTTCCTGGTAAATATGTTTTTATTAAGTGATTTTGGGAACCTTTTGACGGACTGCTGTGTCCTGTTCTCTGTATTTGCACTGCGTTGTGCTTGCTTCCAGACTGTTTAGGAATTAAACTCACTATTTTCTAGGTTCATCTGAATTTTTGAGTGACAACATACGCTTGCACCACTTAAAGCACTTGTTTTGCAGAAGTTCTTGCTAACTACCAAATTTAACTTGCTACTTTAGGTCGGCTAGTTTAGAAGCTAGCTAAGCTAGTAGCTTAATCGAGAGCAATGGCTTCCCCCTCTTCCTCTCCTCCTTTCTCTTGCTCGGAGTGTCGCATGTTCAGTTATTCCTCTGCCTCCTTGATATGAAAAGGGATGTATTTCAGTTGATTTGACAGCTTTGATTGGAGGTCTGATGCTGTCACTCCATTTCTGGTCACTACTGCACAGAATACGATTGCAAAACAGCAAGAAGGCAGCTGCTGCTGTGTTCACAATATTTTGGCTTCTCTTTTGCATAGTGGAGGGAAGTGGTGACGTGACACCCATTATATATACTGTACAGTCAATGGTCCAGAATGAAACTATGGAACAAACCTCCATAAAATTTTACAACATCCATGGTCAGAGGACGAACCAGTGACTTTTCTTTTAGTGCTGCCATGAGGTTTAAAACTTTGCTGAAGGTCTGAAGTGTCTCCACAACTACTGGATGAATCTCCATTAAATGTGGTTCCACGCTGGATGTACTGCAATAAATTTGGTGATGGTGGTGGCCTTAATTCTCAGATATACTTTGTAGTTATGGCTAACTAATGAATGTTATTGTGGCAGCTCATTAACCTAAGATAGTGATCATGGAAAACATAAAATTTGTTAGCATTTGGCCCAAGGCATCACTGTACCTACTGTAAGTACAGCCTTACTGACTGAACCAGGAACATGGCTGTACACCCTTTAACTATTAATAAAAACACAGCTTATAAACCACACTAATAAATGGCACCTTATTTGACAGTGGTACCCAATTATAATATGTGAAACTTTTAATTATAGCAAAGAATAACATATAAAACATTTAGACTGTTGATTATATCAGCCTAAGTCAGGCCTTTCATGTGTATGTTTGATGGCCTCTATTTTATCAGGTCAGTGGATCTCAGCATGCCACTAACTCACTTTCAAAATGCTTTATTTTGCCCATGGCCTTTGTCTTCAGTTCACATTTCCGCTGTGCACATGAGAGCATGTTTGTGTATTCCAGGCTCATCACACAGGCTCTCCATTGATGCGGCAGGTCCTTGTTCCCTGGCCTGACATGGAGGCACAGTAATAAAGAGAGGCAATTACAAACTGGGCCTCAAAGCCATGGTAATGGAGCTGGTCAGACAGTGATAAGCAGAGTGTGCATGAAAGTGAACAAACTCCCAGTCATGCTTTCCCTATGGAGAGTCAGTGTCCCTTTTAATTAGCACCAGGCAGAGCGCAGAGAGCCACGCTGTAATTAAGCCGACTCCACAAAGGATGAGAGGAGATCATCAGGAGAGAAAAATCCAAAAGAATACTGGACACAGACACACACTATACGCAGACACTCGCACAAGTACACTTAGCAAACGAGCAGAGATAAAGACAAGCTGAGCAAGATAAAAAGTATGTAAAAGGATATGGAAAGAGAAACAGAGAAATGATAAAATACTGGGTCAATAAGTAAGCATGTGAGTGACCCAAACATACAAATACGTTGCACAAATAAAACATGAGGACACTTGTTGTCATGAAAGAGCTATAGACACATTATTCTATTCTAATATACAGGGTGGGTGAAAAGTAACTAGGGATTAAAAACTGGCTATAGAATGTGTAGTATCACTGGAGTCATGATGAAAACAGTCTCTAAATAGATGACAGTAAATAGGATTTTATATGAAATCCTGTTTGATTTCATATGAAATCATTCATATGAATCAAATTCAATCCTTCAAATATCAATCAAATTGATATGAAATGAAATATTTCATATGAATTCCTATTTAGTATCATCTATTTAGAGACTGTTTTCATCATGACTCCAGTGATGCTACAAGTTCTATAGCCAATTTTTAAGGCCTAGTTACTTTTCACCCACCCTGTATATTAGATTCTCTTTCTGCCAGTGTGCATTTGAAAAAAAACTAATCAAATGTAAATTATAAGATAAACTAAAAGTATGGTTTATTAGAGGCTTGCTCATGAACTGACTGGTGCAGTCAGCCAACTTATCACTCGCTCCGGTCCTTATGAGCAGAATGAGCCCACATGCTCATATTTCTTAATGGCAGAAGAGACTGTGAAGAACTCAATGAATAGTTGTCTCTGTTATTTATTGGTTTGACTATTCATCTTTTTTGGTTTGGACCCTTGTCCTTTATGCACACAGTGAACCTGAGTAAAAAGCTACTTTGACTAAAGTTGTATTGTTTATCAGTGCTTGCATGTTTTATTTATTGGTTATGATGCTGTACACCCATGGCTGCTGCCAGCTAGACCAAAACTTACAGTAAATGTTTTCAATGATTAGTTCATTTTGTAACAGAAATTTTCTAGAACCTAAAATCTACATATACAGTACAATGCATGCACCTGCAATATACCTATTTACTGTATGTAAAGTATTTGAATTTCTCCAAAAGCCATGGTTATCCTGAAAAAAACTGTGTAGATTTAAGTAGCAGAAGGACAGTGGTTTTGTACTGGGATGGCTGGGTTTATTAAATCAAATAAATAGGTTTATCCAAGGCACACAGTCATTCCATGTTTCTCCTTGCTTTGCTCAGTCACCTAGAGTAGACACTTTTAATAGTTTGGCAGAAAAATCTGACAAACTGTATTCTGTATTCTTTTTAATATACTTAGCTGGTCATGATCTATGATGAAAGTCAGTGATTTTTCTAAACACTACAGAAATGAACTCAGTGCCAGATGGACCACATGCCCACACTGCTACTACGGCTCTGCTGACTGCTGCAAATTGGCTTGTACCTTTTAAAGGCATTCATGTGAGCAGTTTCCTGAAACACTTAAAACAGGGGAACAGCTTTCACTGGTGATTCACTGTAGGTAGAATGTTTATCAGTCAGTTGTAAAAAAGTGGCTAAGCACCCAAAACCTGCCATAATGTGGCGTATAGACTATGCTTATGTGCTGCAGACATACGCATTATGCAGCTACAAGCAAAGCAATGAAACCTCCCCGCCTACTGGTTACGGGGTAGCAGAAAGTGAACAGAGGAAACTTCTAAGAGAAGAGTGGATGTTAACTTATGTAAGCCATTCACCTCCTCCTCTCATCAATCCCCTCTGCATAAATCCCAGCGCTTACATATATTTCTCCTTCAACTGATTTTAAAATGATTTCTGCACCAAGTGGGAACACTCAGCCACTTAACAGGTTAACTTATTTTCTAGGTATGAATGCAGATGCTGTCAGTCAAGATAGATGTGGTGTGTATGTGTTTCTAGTCATGTTTATTTATGCTTTCAAATGCCTTCAGGAAACAACTTGAAAATATGTCTATTCCCATTTTCAAAACAAAATTACTTTTGATGCATAAGCTGCATCTGATTGTAGCAAATCACACTGCCAGATGGCCATGTGGAATAATATGTTTGTGTGAAACCTCCAAATTACACACATTTTTGTGTGTGTGTGACATAGAGAAGCAGAAAAAGAGAGAGGGAAGCATGTAGCATGTAGTGAGGTGCATCTGTGCATGCACCTCACTACATGTATATAATGAGATCTGTGGAGAACTTTTGCAGAGAGGAACTCTTAATGACAGTTTCTGTCCCCCAGGCTCCAATGCGTTTCAGAAAGGGAACCAAAGATCTCTTTAGCCAGGTTCTTGGTGCTAAGGGGAAACTCATTATTGGTGTGCAGACACCAGAGAGGGTATTAGAGGGGGACAAGGAGACACACTGTCTCAGTTCAGGGACTTGAATAGTCTGGTGTCGATGGCCTCTTCTGGATTCAAAAACCTGGCTGAGCCAAGTGGATGATTCACAGAGCCCCTCATCAACTTTTAAAGTCTAATCTAACCAGTTTTACTATCAGTAGGTAGGTTTGATGTTTTATGGATTATACGGTTAATATATTCTCTATATTACTTATATGTTTGTTAAGGAATGTCACTCTGCTGCAAAATGAAGCTGTCTTTGAGTATCAATAAAAAGTAACCTGAACCTGGTATTGGTTAATAGATTTATCTGATATCCCTGTGGTGACCAATCCATGCTGCAAGAACAAACAGTGTAGTTAGTATGTGTGTGTTTTTTTTCTCATCCTAGGGTGGCTTTTTCTCTGTTACAAATCAAATGATAGTAGTCACTGATGACCATCTACAGTAAATGGAAATATTGGTTAAATAAGAAGTGGATTCATATTTTCTGATCAGCCGGATGCTCCCTCACACAGTTGACCAGTGCAAAACAGTTTATTTATGCATCTGCCCTGCACTTACCCTGTCTCTGTCTAAAACAGAACCAACACCTGGCAACCTCACTGCAAGATTTCAGGATGCTGCACACAGTCAATGCACCCAGGTGTCATTCACCAAGAAAAAGCATCCAACCTCGCCTAAACCCACAAGTGAATTAGCAGGGCTCCAGACTAACATTTCATACTGGTGGCACCACCTCTGTTTTACACTGTAATGTAAAAGAATCTATTTTTCACAAGTTATTTTTAATACCCTTACCATCCAATGTGCATATCCTGTAATTATAATGAAATTCAGAAAGAGCACAATAAATTTAAAAATCACTTCTGGAACAAGTTTCCAGCTCTTTTCATATAGTCACTGTAGTGTTCTGTAGCCTATTAGTCAACATGATGACAATGATGACACTGATGATGACGAAGATTAGGCTAACATATGTTCGCATGCTTTGCCATTTGTATATGTGATTTATTTGTAGCCCATTTTTCTTCTGATGAAGAATTTCTGTTCTTTGGTGATGTCTGTGTTGGACTCGATGCACAGTTCAGCTCTCTCACTCGCCTAAGTTCCAGCTCATTTTTGGGTTAAGGTTAATAGCCTAATACTTAAATAAGCTAACAGGTGATCTGCACTTCCAATGCAGAAAAAAATAAACTTGAAGCATAGAAAATGGGGGCCAGGGACGGCGCGTGTCTTAGAGTCAGTGTGGATCGACACGTTTGATAAATTGGAAGTCTCTGCCACATGAGACGGGTGAGTGACAGACCTGCAGATAAATGTTGCGAAGACAGTGTCCTGGAGACTGTTACGTCTGTCAACTGTTTCTACAGTGAGAGAACTGTTTGTACATAAGGTGTTTATCTTGCAGTTGCACCCAGTGTGACCTTTGGGGGAAAAAAAAAAGTCGCACCTTAAATAAATGTGGTCACAAAGTGCGACTGATTGCTTGCAGTGTGGAGCCCTGATTAGAACTTTACTGTTGAGTTGTATTGTAATAAGTCTGTTGGTATTTGTATTTTTTTTTTAAATATATCAACTACAAGGTACACAGAGAGTTTACAGGATAAAACTGAGATTTTAGTTATAAGGTCAAGAGAAACTGTTCCCAGATTTAATTCTCCAGGACTGAGCCTGAGCCAACAAGCCAGAAACCTCTGTTATATTTTTGAATCAGAACTGAACTTTAGGGCTCATGTGGGGCTTGTCACCAACTCTTTATCATTTTAAAAATATTGCTAGAGTGTGACCATTTTTCACTCAGAGTGACAGAGAGATTATTGTAGAATACATGGTTTTATATCCCGCAGAGTGGACTGCTGTAATACTTTCCTATCTGGTTGACCCAAAAATTGTGATAAATCAGTTACAATTTGTTCAAAGCCCTGCTGCCCATATACTGATCCGGACCAGAGGAAGAGCGCACATTACACCTGTCTGAAAGTCATTACTTTGGTTGCCTGTCAGTTTCTGTTCTGATTTTTAAAATCTTTTACTGGTTTTTAAAGCACACTAATGTATGAATTGATACAACCTCATAGATCTGCTGGCGTGAGTCTTTCAGTTGTCCCAAAGTATTTAGTGAGGTAGTTTTTAAGGTAAATGGTCTTATACTTGTATAGCACATTTCTAAGAATTGATGCACACTCAAAGCGCTTTACACTATTTCCCAGTCACCCACTTGCAAACATTCACACACCAGTCATATACAGTAACCGGGAATGACCAGGGGTTCAGCGTCTTGCTCAATGATACGTCCACATGTGGCCTAGAGAAGCCAGGGACTGAACTGCAGACCCTACGGTTGGGGAGTGACCCGCTCTACCTCTTGAACCATAGCTGCGCCCTTTATGCTGGGTTGAAAGAACTGATGTTTGGCTTTTATTTGGGGTTTTTATTAGTCCTTCTTATACTTTTTACTTGTCATTGTATCTTATGTATTTGACTTACTTTTTATTTATTTTAATTTCATTTTCATGATTGACTTAAAAATGTGTCATTTTCCCCCAATTTCCTTTGAATCACATTAAGAAGGTACTATATGAATAAAGTTTGATTTGGTTTACATGCAGCCCATACCTGCATAACTATGGAGTATAGCAGCCTAATGTACAAAGTCAGTACAATGTACTGTATTCTACAAAGACACAGGTTTATTCCATCCTACTACTTTTGCTTTGGCAGTAACATACTGCCTCTCTTTCCCATCAAATAATGGTCCAGTTGAATGGGAACTGTGGCTGTTACTGACCACACTAAAAGCAATTTAAACAAAATTGACCTGTCATTTGTCAAATTCTGTTTTTCACCAGCCCAGACAGCAGTGTACCTGTATACTGACTCCGGAACAAACCGTCACCAATCGCAGTGAGATTCTAGACGAGCACCTGCTGCGTGAAGCCTTCATTGGAACCACTTACCTGGCCCTGCGGGCTGCGATGTCCATCAGCTCAGACCTTTCCTCACCAGGGATTCTGGCCAGCTCTTTGTTTATGCTTTAAACATCTTCCATCTGAACTGGTGCTTCTGCCCTCTTAGCAACACCTAATACAACAACTATAACTTCTTTAAAATTTATCACTGATTTTTCAGATTCTTTTTGGCAGCAACCAACAGCCAGGTGACCGTTATTAGAATGCAGACTGTGACCCCAGAAGTTTGTGGAGCCTCTAGGATTATTTTGAACAAATGGACCAGAACATACTCTGTGGACCAAATAGACAAGATAATTCAGTGCTGTTCGGCTGCATAACATGTCAATTTCCATGTGGACCATTCAACTGCATTAAATAGTTTGCTGTTTTCTTTGGCTCATTTTACCTTAGAAAACAAATGAAAATTAAATCCCTTCTTAGGGAAAAAGAGTTTCCAGGACTGGCAACAGGGATATTAAGTTGGTCTGTGGATGCTGTAAATGAGAATTAAAGATGGGAACAAAGACAAATGCCAACAAAACAGTGTGAAGGAGGTGCTGAGTGGGATGAGAAGGATTACTGGTTACAAGACACCGGACCGGGTTGGGGAGGAGAACAAAAATAGAGTGAATGATTTAAGCCTGTTTTTTAACGGGTTCATTGTAGAGACCAGATGAACCTCCCCCCTCCTCCTCCCAGGTTGACAGGCCTAATGAGATCTCTCCACAACTGTGTGACTGATCACACTGCCATTCGCCACAAATCATCACACCAGGGTTCTCATCTTCAGCCCCAGTCTGCCTTCTCAGGTCACCCCTGCCTCTGGATTGACTACCTTACCATAAAGGGCAAGAAGGAAAAAGAACTTTCAGAAATCTAACGTGAGATGAAAGATCTGATAAAGAATTTCCATTAGAGAAAGTGACATTGACAGAGCCCTACAAATGGCAGAGGATCAATATCAGCAACAAACTGGACTCATCTGAGAACACTGAGGATCATAAGAGGGTAGGCTGTTTGCTTAGGAAGAAACTACAGGTTATTGCACAGCCTGCCTTTTTTGGTATGCTTCAAGGCAGACATTGTGAAGCACCTCAAGAGTAGGGCTGAATTTGTCACTGAGCTTGAGACAAAAAACAAACAAACAAAAAATGCTATAAAAATGTCTCAACATAGACGTGTTTAGACAGTAACACAAATTCAAGGTGATGATGCAGCAAAAGCAAAACACAGGCTGGCACAAGACAACTCAATCAGTGCTCTAGTCTCAGTTTCCAAATAGTGTCTGCAACACAAACTATTACAACAGACACATGAAGAAGTCAATATAAACAGTAGACACTATGAAAACAAAAACAGCAGACTGCCAGCTCCAAGCAATGTAAACACCATCATCTGCTCTGCGCGGCAGGAACTGTGTCGCAGCGTGATTTTGATTGCTATCTTTATCACCATATCCAACCTGTGATTGCTGCAGTATTTAAAGAGTTGCAGTTACCCATACTATACCTACCCACAAGATAAAAATAATATTAAGATCTGCTGGTCCTTGTCACAAGGTACTGGTGGAAAAATTGATTATAAATTCACATGAAATTATTCTGTGATATTTATATTTATCTGTGAATATGCTGCTGAAGGCGTGAAGGTGGGATGTGATTACTACGTAGATGTAGGAGGCTACAAGTAATGTTGAGGTGTTTAAGTCAGAGATTCGTAGATTTAAAACATAGATGCACAATTCAATACTAACTGTGCAATTAGGTTTTTAAAAAAAAATTGCCACTTCTAGCATGTAGGATGCAGCTTCCCATGCCATATGTATGCAGTGTGTGTTTCTGCAGAGCTCACACACAGACTGGAACAAATTCTTGCAACACACCTCGATAGCTTGTAATGATAAGAATAGAACAGAGATTTCACACTTTTCTCTGTATACGTGTACACATTCAAACCTGCACATAGAGTTATGCCTGGTTTTCACAGGTTGTATTTAATATGAACTACAATACTGTGTTCAGATATATCCTGTGTATAGATCTGAATAGTCTCTGGACACTTTTGAGGCAAAGCTACTATTTATATCTCTATATGGCACAAAAATATCTGTATTCAGATTCTTATTGGAAGTGGGCTTGGCATAACCCAGACATTGCCATAAATTGACTATATATCTTTATTTTCTCTTAAATTTTCTGCTTTACTGCCAGTTCTACTCCTCATATACAAGTACAAGTTTAGCTGGCAACAAAATACATAAAATATCCCAATTTACATAGGCATACCTATGCATGATGTGTATTTGAATCCCACCTTCAGAAAAAGTTTTACCGAGTCTAAATAAAAACTTGATAACTGCTAATGATCCAGGTGGAAATCAATAATGAAAATAAAAGCACAAGTGCTACAATTTAGTCCATGACAGATGTGACACCCAGATCAATTTGAAGTTGGTTTGAAATGCCCACAATAACAAATTAGAGGGTAATTCAAAAATCTTTACAAAAGGACATTAAAATAGTGGACTTCAATATTAAATAAATCACACCTGTGGAACAAGGGTCAAGCTTTAAGCCAACAAAACTGATAACTATTATCCTAGTAAACCTGCATAAATGTGGATGCTATTTCTCTCCATTCAGATATCATTATCTGCTCATATCCAAATAATGTATGAAATTTTAAATGACTTTTTTGTATAGTGTCACTTGTGTTATATATTTTCCTTGCTTCTTTAACCAGGCGGGTCTTCTTCATTGAGATCAATGATATCTCATTTCACTCACTGGCTGTCTCTGGCTGCTTGTATCCAATTTGAAACCCTGCTGCTGGTGCATCAGGCTGCAAAGGGGCCACTGCCCACATACTGACCCTCTAGGCCATGGACCCACCCACCTATCAGCACTCTGCATGCTGTTGCGATAATCCAGTTAGCTGTCCTTTCCCTGGTATGACCTGGCCACCCTTCCATCCAGACTACCCCCTCCTCTACCTCCTGGGGCCTTATAGTGGCGTGACCTCATCTCACTTTTACAAGTTTCATTTACCACTCAGTATGTTCTAGAGCCTTTCCTGTATTTGTGCACCAATGTGAACTTTCACACAATAATCCATTCTACCTTATATTTACCTGTTTATAAATGTACTGTCCTTGCTTGTTTGGGTTTTGTAGGTCATAAGAATTCCGTTAGAGTGTAAGTGTGACTCATGCTCCCCAATACTACAACTTTCTTGACTTTTTTGACTTTTCGCTACTGCACACATTTCATGTCCTTCCAGGTGAGACCATCTGCTAAATGTATAAAATGGAAAAATGGAAATGTAAAGCTGCAGCTCTGCACTTGCCAGATCTACATGACAGCCAGCTCACGGGGGAGCTCATCACTACATTCATATCCCAACATTCTGCTGGGACCATGACAGCACAGTCAGTGTAGGTGAACTGTATTCAATACATGGGTGTCCTGAATAGTAGTACTCTGTGAACTTCGTGAACAAGTCAGGCAGCAGGGAGATGGAGACATCTGTTCTTATGCACACATTCAGACAAAACAGTGTGGTATTTTCCAGAAAGACTCAAGTTCAGTAGCAATATAAAAGTAAATAAATAAACACACACACACACACAGCCTGTGCATAGACTCATAAATCATGCCTGCATCCTTGTACCTGGCAATGAAGGAGTGCCGTGGAGTGAGGCTGGGGTCATGGTCAAGCACTCGCTGGGGTGAAAGATGAGCTGATAGGGTGATTCCAGAGCCTTGGAGGAGCAGTGTGACGTGGGCAGGAAGCAGCTCAGGGGCCTCAGAGGTGAAGGTGATGAAGAGAGGCTGGCCATAGCTGTAGACTTGGTGACCCAGGAATTTCTCTAGCAGTGGGGGGGAAAGGTTGGATGTTAGAGAGGAGAGTGGAGTCAGCTTTGATGTCAGAGCAAACCCTCTGCACATCACAGAGATGGAGTCGTACGTGTGCAAGTGTGTTGTGATTAGAAGCTAAATTAGTATTTTTTTTGTACATTTAGAAATATTTTGTTTGGTCCTTACTCTTAAAAGTTGTACTTTTGATATATTAAGATTGTTATGTGCCGTTTGCACCTGTCAGTGAGCGAACGAGAAAGAGGCGGACCCAGGCAGCCGACTTTGATGCAAGCAGTGATTTATTATGTACAGTGATGATGAGAGTAAAAATACACAGAGGGAAATAGTGCGTAGTCCTGTCGATGAGTAGTAGCCGGGTGTTTGACCAACAGCAGGAGGCGAGGAGATGGAGAGCTGGGCCGAGCTGCATAGGCTGGGTCACTCCTGGGCTGGTCTGTGGTGATGGTGGCTACTGAAGGTAGAGACAGAGAGATGAAGGCAATAGTGGAACAGATAGGCGACTGAGCATTGACCTGCCTGGGAGGGGAGAGTGGAGCCATGGTCCGGAGGAACAGTCCATGGGGAGAACACAAAACAGTAGCTGGCTAGGGAATAATAATATACAAAAAAAAAACGCAAAAGCACGGAGAAAAAATGGCCTAGAGACAAGAACGAACTGGCAAGTGACTGAGGAGTGAAACCAGGTAATATAGTGAGCAACCTAATCAAGTGCAGCTGGTGATAAGGGAGTGAGGAACAGGTGAACGTGATTAGTGT
>NW_018128101.1:188501-206238 GCF_001952655.1 Monopterus albus
AGGAGGTGAGGAGATGGAGAGCTGGGCCGAGCTGCGTAGGCTGGGTAACTCCTGGGCTGGTCGGTGGTGATGGTGCCTACTGAAGGTAGAGACAGAGAGATGAAGGCAATAGTGGAACAGATAGGCGACTGAGCATTGACCTGCCTGGGAGGAGAGAGTGGAGCCAGGGTCTGGGGGAACAGTCCATGGGGGGGGAACACAAAACAGTAGCTGGCTAGGGGATAATAATATACAAAAAACGACAAGAGCTCGGAGAAAAATAGCCTAGAGACTAGAACGAACTGGCAAGTGACTGAGGAGTGAAACCGGGTAATATAGTGAGTGACCTAATCAAGTGCAGCTGGTGATAAGGGAGTGAGGAACAGGTGAACGTGATTAGTGTAAATGGGCAAGAGACAGTAGGAAAGGTGAGGGAGGCCAGAGCGGCCGAGCAAACCTGACAAAAATAGACAGATGTCTTGCCTCCCCTCAATATGAAAATACATTTAAAACTGCTGTTGTAGAAAGCATCAGTTATACACAACAAATGAACAAATAAGAATTTCTGTTACAAAAATACAACTGCCGTTCTCCACTAGCTCTGGGTGAATGAGTGGGCAAAACTGACAGGTTGCACGCTTGGTTACCACCTATTGTTTTTGGGTCTAATCGTGTGTGAAGTACATCCTGAGCTCCTCTGGGGATTTGGAGGGCTAAGGACTTGAAGGGGTGATTGTGCTTGCATGGGGCCTCTGGCAATATTCGGAGTAATTGAACTGTCTGATCACCTAATATCTGCTCAAATACACAGCCCCCTTTTATCATCTCTGTGGTGTATATCTACAGCCCACTCTCCCTGTGACACCTGTGGCCAGATTAGTCAGTATTTTTATGTTTGTACCTGACCTGGATGCAAAGAAAAGATTTAGCCAAAGCTTTATATGTCTTCCTCCAATTTTATCTAATTATTAAAATGTAAATTGCTGTATTCTGTTATTTTTTTTTTATGTCTGATAATGTGTTACTGCCCTTTTTTAATTTCAACATATATTTTGTACAAAGATACCGCCTACCTCATGAAGTACCTTTGTGCAAAATATTTATGGGCATTTTTGTTTACCATCATCTCTGTACTCTTCTCTACGAGATGCTCTCCATTTAGTCTCTCAGACACACTACTCAAGCTGCACTCAACAGATGGTCACTGTTGCATTAAGCTTATAAATGAGAGCAGGCTCTGCAGAGACACTATACTTTGGGGAACAAAAGAGAGGCAATTACCAATATTTGGGGAGTGATATATACTGTAATAATGAGTAAAGTAAGAAACTCACAGAAAATAAAAGTCAACAGATATTACTTCTGAAATGATTAATAGGAAATATATACCGCACATTCCTTGTGTAACAGTGGTTAATGGGCCTAGTAATACTATTGTGTGACTAAGCTAATATTCTCAACTTAAGTAGTCCCTTATGGTAGTGAGCGGTTATGTTTCAGATGTAGCGCTCCGTCAGTGTGGTTCATTGTGAGGACAGAGGTACCAAAGCATAATTACTCACAACCATAATAGACTATCCAAGAATGGCCCCTCTGGTAGGGCCTCCTCCAAAGTAATAAATCACTATAAAATAAAAAAAACAATAAAAAGATTATTCATGTCTGATCTTCTGTCCGTGAATTGCCATGGATTTATATTCATTATTTTATCTGACATGACAAATTGGATTGAATTAAAAGGTTTAGCGATCTGCAAATATCACAGTGTGGAGGTTGAACGTGTGACAATGTACAGTATCTATTCTCATAACACTGAGATTCAGTTTTTCTTGTAAAAAAAGATTCATTAATTGACAACAGTCAAAGTGATTAATCATATATGTCATTTACCAAACAGAAATAGATTTATAGATTCGTTTGGTCAAAAATACCAAACATTCACTGGTCTGAGCGTCTTAAAATGAAGACTATGTTTATTTTTGTATAGTGAAAATATTTGGGATTTATACTGTTGGTAACACAAAACAAGTTATTTTAAGATATCCACTGATAGCCAAAATAACTGACTGAGAAGAATAATCAGCAAATGAATTTATAATAAAAATAACTGTTACAGTCCCAATAAATGCTGCATGTATTGGAATAAACCAAAGCCTCAGCCTGCACCACTTTATTTTTGCTTTGCTTCTAGGAGTGTATCAGAATGATCTGAGGTCTACAGGCTGTGCCAGTGTTGATACTCTGCCAGGAACACATAAGGTCACCATCACTACAAAGGACTATATAACCTTAGGGGAATGGCAGCAGAGCTCGCGATCAATTGGGGTGGGGTTTCACTTTGTTCCAGCCAAATTAAATCAACTCCATTTCAGTTCAATTAGTTCAGACAAACAGTCCGACTGAGGCTCTCTAACATCGGCCACCACACAAACAATCTGAGGGCAAAGGCTGGATGGACAAACTTTAAACTTTTAAACATGTCCAAAACTGTCAGGACAGAATCTAGCACTAAACTGCAATGTCTGCACTCGGAATATACTGCACATAAGCCAAAATCTGATAAAGGAAAATTTTTTTATCAATATTCAAGGACACTAGAACATCTTGTACATCACATACATCACATACATGCATATACAGACTGGTACACCTATGAAACCAGTGATTTACTTCATTAAAGTGAAAAACTGTGGACAAAGTGGAGTGTGAAGCACAGTGAACCTGGGTTCATTTGTGCAGAAATCACTTCAGGAGACTGGTTCCTATCCAACCCACACAAGTTGTCTCGGAGGTTTGGCACAAATGTAAATAAAGGGGTCAAACTGTTCTTTTATTAGTGAGTGTTTAGACCAAAATTAGTACTGCTTTAAAATGCAAAAGGCTTTGTTGGTGTGGGTGTGGTGTTACAGGTACATGTGAAAAGATTCAGAAAGTCTTATGCTTATGTGGACAGACTGTACAACTTTGGAAAATTAGAACGAACATCAATCGTTTTAGCTGCAACTAGTAGAAATATGATGTTCACATCATAAAGTAATATATGAGGAATGTGAGCTTGCATTTCATTGGCCAGTGCAGTCCACTGCACGAAGACAATGCACTGTTTAAAACTGTGTAAAACATCTCATCCCATATTTCAGAATGTGTGAGACAGCATCCAACAATTCTGGCAACTTCCAAAGTCCAGCATTTTTCAGGTGTGTGGAAGAGAGAAAGTGTGTGCCCTTAACTTCATATGTGCATATGTGAAACTCCAAAGAGCTACACACACACACACAGACACACACACACACACACACACACACACATGCCTTTAGACATGGTCAGATGCCACATGGCATGAAGAGTATTTAGTAGAACATTGAAACCCTCACTCTCCCCCTTGAGCCTCACTCAAGCACTCCTTTAGTAAATTCAAAGTTAGGATTATGACATTTCTGAACACTAGCTGAAACCTACAATGACTTGACAAACCACACAAAAACTGCTATCACCAACGTGTACACATTGTTTTTGACAGTCAGGAAGGAGCTGAAACCTTACAACAAAGTAATTGCTGAACATACACTAGATAACAGACTGAACAACTTGTCAGTAATGACTGTTGCTCTGGCAATACATGACCCGGAAATCTTGAAAGAATGCCAACTGTCTCCTGTTCTTGTTCCAAAACAAACATGAAGGCCCACTGGCAGTTTGCTTAAATAAAATAAAAACCCTGCTGAAAATATTTTTAAAAAGCACAGAGTTTGGGTGAGATCCTAGATTGAGAGGTATGGACAACAACAACCGTATAACCTACAAGGGGAAATTTTAGATGAATCAGCTTTCTAAAACAAAGCTAACTTCAGATTAAGTGAAGCTGGTTAATTAATTACCATATGTCACCACACTTTAAAAAAATCTTTATAGCAGCAATTGAGTCTGAAGATTTAAGACTAGACTCTGCTCATATCACACACTTTGTATGGTTTTATCTGCCAGCTGTCAACACCAACTGACACAGAGTGGAACAGACCCAGCACAAATGATCCGTCATGTCCAAATCATATTCAGAATCGGCTAAACTGTCAAAATGTGTGTACACACCTTTAATTAATTTCCCCTTCTCTGTCTCTGTATACCCCATATTCCTTGTTTTTACCCTCTTCCTTCCCTTTTCTGTCTCTGCATGTCCGTTCTGTTTTGCTTACTGCTTCCAGATGACAAAGCCACCAGACTGGATTATACGCAGACCTGGGAGAGGGTAGCGCTCAGGTTGTATGAAGCCCTTAGCTGTAATATCTGTTTGAATCAGAGTGACAGGTGGCCTGGAGCTACTCACATAGATCTCTGGCCTTCTTTCTCTCTTCTACTTCTCATCTGAACACAAGCACAGCCATATGCTGTTCTCTTACCTTCTACTAGAGGGCTATTTCATTAAAATTCTTTTTTCCCTCACTTCCACTTTTGTTTCAGTCTCCCCACTGCTTCAGGCTTAGCATTTTGGCTATGTTGCAGATATGAAAAGGATCGACATTACAAGCTTCTCAACAGATGGCTGTAAGGACTTATGTTAGATGATGTCCCCTTCAGAATGAAACGCTACTCAGCCAAGAGCGCCACAGTCACTGTCCAGCAGCTTCAAGTAGTGACCATGGTTGTTGGAGGCAGGTCAAAGCAACAATTTAAGGAGGTACTTCATGTTTGTGTATGATAGCTCCTGGCAACTGCACTTGACTGTTCAGTCTGTTGAGTCACCACAGGGACTTGAGCTCCACTTCTGTCAACTGTCAGGCAGATGTCCAGGATCAGGATGAGCGGAAATACTCATTCCACAAAGGAGGATTTTCCCCAAGTACATACACATACACATTCACATGCATACCTACTGTACATACATTTATTACTTGACATGCTAGTGGCGAAGGATAAAAGGGGGAGGGCAATTTAACGTGTTTATGAAAGTTAAATATTATCATGAAGTGAAAAAGGAGGAACAGTTCTGACCAGTCTAAGTGCCATGTTGACCTGATTGCCAAGGGAAATCAAAGAAACTCGACTGAAATTCAAACTATCTCCCTTTCTATTTCATGCTTTCTGAGATGTTCCCTCTTGCCCAACAATGCCTTGTCAAACAATACTGAGAGAGAATCTGTGACGTCTGTATTCATCCTTGCATAAGCTGTCATTTCTGAAGCTGGCTATGCAGATCCCAAACACTCCTCTCTCTGGCTTTTGCAGTTCAATTAAAAAAAAAAAAGTGCCAGTGATTGAATCCTGTCCTCTATGTGACAGCTGAAGCCCAAGGCAAACTATGGTGACAAATACTTTAATGGAAATCATAGAAATTGCATTTTGTGTGATGTTTGATGAGAAGTTGTCACTCAGAATTATCTTTGGTGAAGAACACAGTAAAAGGATTTCAGTGCAAATACAAATTAAAAGTAAAAAGAGCAAAGGCAGTGGCAATGTGACAAAGAATTTGAGAGCTGCTTCCAAAGCTGCTGCAGCTCTGGCCTAATCTTTAAAGTAACTGTACATAAAAAAAAAGGAAAGAGAAAATTAGATCATTAATAGGGGTGGCAAGGCAATAGATTTGTGCATTTATTTTGCACAGAAACAACATAAACAAGAGCTGCATGAAATAGATAAGCAGGCTGCCACAAAGCTGCTCTCAGCCAGTTGGGCCAATAATTTGTGTGTTGTGGCCCACATGAAGATGAAAGCAACTTTTAGAAACACTACATATATATATAATGGACTGTAGTATTTGGTGTCACATATACACACATGCACACACACATCCATGACTTATTACTGCATTTGTAATTATGGCTGACCACCAGATGTTGACACATCCTCCTTCAGCTGTCAGTATTTCATCCTTGTAAAAAAGATGCCAAATGGAGTTGTTCTCTGTGATCATGCGTTTTGGGCATTAAATCTCCAGGATGCAGAATTAATGGGATTGTTCCTGTTTTGTTTCTGTCTGCAGACTGTGTAGTGGCTGGAGGGGCTATGAGTTGATGCCTAGAACTGCCTTAGTAGAGACAAGAAGAAACCAAGCCAATTTTCACTTTGTTGTCACGCCAACATGGCCAGGACATCCAATTCCATCAGGCCTTTGCTGCTGGGGTGGCTGATAGAAATGGGCCCTAAGTCCTTCAGCTGAGGCAGCTTATTCCCTTATCTGCTAATGGCTCTGATAAGGGATTGGAGGAAAAGGTGTCAGAATAGCTGTCATATGACCCTCTGCCAAAGACCCTGATTAATCTTGCTAAGGAACAAGCTAGAGATATTACAGATGCTGTACTAACACTAATATTGTTTGTATATTTGCTACAACTGGAGGATTTATTATTTATTATCTACTAACTGTCAACAATACTTAAACATCTTCTTGGGGAGTGTAACTAACCCATCTGACACAACATGAGGTAACAATCTGGCTTCATGGATGAGTTCAGATCTCTCTTTTCTTTTCTTTTCCAACTCACCAGGAGCTTTGTAGAAGCCAATGTTGTCCTCACTTAGAGGTAGCAGGTAGACTTCGCCTTCTTTCCACAGCAGGGGGTACTCCTGCCCCCCGAAGAACTCTCCCACCCAGCCATCCTGATCTGGAGAGTTGAAGAAAAAAAACACTTCAACACACAAATCATTGCTATTCTCCATCAGGATGTAGTATATGGTAAATGTTGGTGTCCGCAAAAAGTTTAATGTGTGTGTTCCTACACGGATGTGTCCAGATTGTGTTGCATTGCTTTTATTAATTGTGATTTATTTGTTAATTGGTAGCTTTCTTTGCCAGATCAACAGAGAAAAACTACTTTGAGAGCTCACCACACTGCAAACTAAGGAAAATATACAAAAATATGCAACCAAATACAGAAATGTAGTGTGAATACAGACAACACGACAACATTCAAAAATACAACCTAGTACAGAAATGATGAGTTCTACACAATATCTAGCAAAATATAGTTTTCAGGCAACATTAAAAACTGATGAACATGCCCAGTGATGGAAGTAGTCATGGTTGTAGCTCAACATGAAACAGATCAGAATCAGAATCAGTCTGATTTCTGTTTTTAGCCATATTGTCTTTGGTGGCAGAATATTTTGTTACATTAAGTATTTTTTGTTAAATTGGAAATTTTTTTGGTCATTTTCGTGGCTGTGGCTCAGGAGGTAGAGTGCTGTTCGATTCTCATTCTCCCCAGTCCACATGTCTAAGTGTCCTTAGGCAAGACACCGAACCCCAAGGTGCTCCGTGTGGCCAGAGCAGCGCCTTGCAGGCACAGGGTCACCATCGGTGTGGAGATGGCTGCCTTGGTTTTGTACTGGAGAGAGATTCCTTGTGTGTGGAACATATTGGCCATTAAAAGTGGTTATCACTGTCATTTGTTTGCAGTGATTTTTCTAAATGCTGCAATGCTCTTGTCAAATAGGGTTAGAATATTCATGACACAGGTGTCCCTGAGCAGATGTTTACAGAGTTCCCTAAAAAGAGTAAAACTGCATATCCAGTGCATATCTAGTTAACTCCTACAAGAAATACAGTAACAAATACAGTATAAATCACCAACAAAGATTAAACTGGACAACAGTTAAGGAAAATGAAGAAGCTGAGAATTAGCTTGGGGTGTCTGGGAAAATACCTTCAGTGAAGTCAGAAGTGATGTTGACAGCAGCATAGTGTGTGGACGAGGAGCAGACCAGAGAGTGGCCGAAGCAGAAACATGGTTGGCAGCCTGCTGGGTTTACTTGTTGTAAGTTGAAAAAGCCTGGCTTGCATCTGTGGGTGTACACACATACACACACTTATGCATAAAAAGTTATTAACATGCAGATGATGCACACACGCTTCACTGCAGCTATTTATCACATCCTTGTTCTGCTGTTGTTCCTACTAATCTCTTTAAGTTTCCTCACTGCTGGGCATTGCAGACTGCAGTGTTAAGGAAGGGGGGACCAGTTGGAGCTCAGCTGCAAAGACCTAAGCTCTCACCTACAGACACTATCTGGCATCTGGGCGGGACAGGAGCACTGCTAAAGACTGGCCACTACACTAGTCATATTACACAGGAGAGGGGCCTGTTCAACGAGCTGTGAAATCAGCTAGAAAGTCAACAAACAGTGAGCACAGAATTATTCAGTAGTGGGAGACCTACAGCAGTGTGCACTGCTAATGCCACGCAGTTTGTGTTTGATCCTGCATCCCAGAGGAACAAGATAGAAACAAACATGGAGATGGCTAGTCCCACAACAGAGTCATTTTTAACTCTGTTCTGCTGCACCTTTGGGATTTGCTGGGTGTAATCTGTAAACTTTAGATTTTACAACAGATTATTATTATTATAGAAATTATTACTATTACATCAGATATGACCAACATGGGCAGAGAAGTAATGGCTTCACTTGTTGCCTTGATAACCACAGGTCATGTGCACAGATACACTATGAAACGTAAGCAAAAAACTTATAACACACCTGTCACAGCTCCGTCCCTCCATATTTAGCTTACAGCGGCAATGTCCATCCAGAGGAGAGCAGTGGTCCACACTCCCTCTGGGGTCACAATTGCACGACCTGCAGACAAAAGAGGATGTGAAGGTGGAAGATTTAAAACTATTGCGCTTAATAGACATGTGGAACAAAACATGTTTCTGAGAGAGAAGAAGGAGAGATCTTAAGGACAAGTGATAACTGGATATTATTATTCACTCGCCACCTCAAGCTCACAGCTAGTCAGCTACACAACAGCAACTCTGGAACCAGTGGGGTGTCTTGCTCAAGGATACAGTAACAACATGGATGCTTGCCTTGAGGCTTGAACCTGGACCTCCCAGATAACTAGTCGACCTTGTCAGTGTGTTTTTGATATCACTACACTCACTCAAAAAGTGTTCTTGTAACAGATTGACACCAAGATGCTTGACTCACACATGGGCCATCATATAAAATTTAAAGGCTGTGTAAACAACCTTGATAATACCAAGCGAGTAGGTGTATGGGTCAGCAGTAACTTGGATTATGACAATCTGTTTGATCACTTCCACTGATTGATTACTTCTGTTTGAAAATGTAACAGAGAATCAATTTTTAATGAGGTGCTATTACAAATAATTCAATTATTCCAAGGCAATCTGCCTCTGCTTGTTTCCGCTCCAGTGGTCTGGGTAATTCGCACCCTCACTCAACAGCTTGATTCTGCTGCAAGAATGAGAGAATGTTGTGTGTGTTTGTGTGCGCGTTGGCATGTGCATCTCTTTCTTTTAAATATCTTTCATATATCAATATTAAAAAAGGAAATTTATGACGGCCAAATAGACTTGTAATCATGTTATGACTCAGTTTAAACCTGCATTAACTCATTTTTTCATCCACTTGGGGCCAAATATTAGCAAAGAGCTGCTTATTTGAACATCGTTAAAATACAGAGCAAAATTAGCATTTGTATAGAGTCATGTTCCTAAATGGTAGTTCAATATTCACTCTCCTTTTAACTGTAGTTTAGCTTCCACCAACTCCCTAAGAAAATATTTGTCTCTTTCGTAGCTAAATTCTCTACTGCATCCACCAGCTACCTGTTAATATTGTCTGTCTGCTGTGTGGTGTATGGGGAGGTGATTTTATAAATGCCGTTTGCTAGAAACTGCTGCCTGCTGCAGGTGGAATCAAGACAGATGACAGTGATGAGACAGAACCTAAACAGTAGAGTTGCAGGCTGTGAAATCAAAGCATTTAGCAGAGCGATGCTACAAAGGACCGTAGACCCGAGGTGAGCAGCAGAGTCGGGTAATTCTCTGTGGGTTCATCATTATGAATGCCTTTCACATTACATGCAGTAATGTGATCCATTGTTCATATAAAAGGATTTATTATAGTGTAGCCTCTTTAAAGTCACAAGAATAAATATCCGAACCTTTTATCTATAGTGTTTAACGGTCAGTCCTCCGACTGTTGTCGCAGTCAGGCAGTGGAAGTAATTTTAGCACAAAACAGTCATTGATATGCGATTCAGCATCATGACAACTTAGCATTCCCTCTGCAGGAAGACAGGGTCAGGGAATGTTGTGATAGACTTGTTTTGAATTTAAATACTACAACATACTTATGTGCACGTACACCCACTTGCCCTACTGTATATATTCAGATAGAGGCTAATGTGCACAAATACTAAGTAGGAGTGCTCTCAGGTCAGAAGAAGTTGGAAATTGCTTTTCATGTATGCAGCAACTCAGTGGATCTCCAAGCTGCAAATGAAAATGCAGAAAAACATCTGGCTTTTTTTTTTAATTAATAGAAAGAATTGTAATCAGCCATCAAGCTGACAATTGTGATCTTTTTAAAATGAGTGAGTCGTTTGTCTCAAATGAAACAATAAGATCTTTATAAATACTGTATATGCAGACAATTATCAGCTATACAATGAGATAAATGAAATGTCATTAAAAGAGATTATGGGGGTTTGGGTCAATGAAACCAAATTGTTGTAAGATGGGAACAATGCTATGCAAAAGGAGACTACACTAACCACAAATATAAAGCATTATGGCATTAGTGCATGCATTCAACTATTTGTGGAGAAAAGCTGAGATGTTTTTAAGGCTAAGTTTCTTCTTAAGTTTGGCTAGAGCTAAAGCTGCTTTCTGAAATCTCTGACAGCAGCAAAGGTGGATCAAGTCGCCATGGTAACAGGAGGAGGAGACTGCATAGTCTCTGGCTTGGTTCTCTAGGATCCTCAAACCAGATCTTTGTCTGTTTTTAGTCAGGATGGCTGGCTGATCGACCAAGACACTGACCATGTGCAGCAGGAGGGACTTCATGGCAGAAGTCGGAGCTGTGGCTATTCGAAAACTGACAGCAGCAGTCCAGTCTCTGTTTTAGATGAGCATAGCATGGAGCAGTTTTGATTTACTTAATCAATCACAATGTTATAAACCCAAACTATTGTGGTAATGGAAAAGTTCAGGCCAAACCTCTAAGACATAAAGCGCAAGTATAAATAAACACTGGTTTGATGGAAAAACAGCTTGTGTTGTGAGCGAATCCAGTAGTCACTAACTTTGTCGGTCCACTGTTTGGTGTTGGGCAGGTATTGTATGAAGTCTTTGTTTGTTTGTTTGTTTGTGCTGAGAACAGTTGCTTCCTGCAGCTGAAAAGTGAGAACAGCAAGACTGCGCCAAAGCAATAAATTGTCAGGGCACCAGGCTTTTTATCACGTGAGCTACACGGTAAACAATAAAAAAAATTATTAATCCAGTCTCAGCTGGAAGTAATGAATTCTCAAGACAGTGACTGCCTTACTGTAATAAAAGATGACATGGGAAAGCCAGTTCTGTAATCTAAATGGGTTTATTTAGATGTTTGCAAAAAGAGGAAAAGGAAAGTGGGACTGTAAAATGGATGAGATGGTACTGTATATAATGAAACAAAGAGATGGCTGAATGGAAACCAAAAATTGTTATTAAAACCAAAAGAAGCAAAGGAAGAGCACAGGCATATTAGACACGAAATGGCATAAATTAAACAAATGAAATGACCTGTCCTGACTGTCATTTGAATAATTGTTGAAATCTTGATGTTGATTTATCCCCAGCTCGTGTTTCCATGTGGAACATTTCAGGACTGCTGTTAGCAGTTTGATACTGTATTTGGCACATCCTGGTACTGGCTGATAAGAAGGTCACTAATTCACAGTGGTGTCACATAGAGAAATGAAAATCCTCTTGTTTACAGCTGCTTTGTTGTTTGATAAATTTAGGCTCAGGGGAATTAGAAACTGCAAAACAGACAAGATTTATTAAACAAGTCTGTGCACTTTAGTCTAGTTCCAGTTGTTGCTTATGTCTTTTAACCAATTTTTTTCTTTTAAAGTCTTATTTCTTTACCACTTCCTTTTTTAATACATTATCCCTCACAACTTGCTTTATTTTTGTGTGTCTTGTGTTAATATGTCTGTCTGTGTTTATGCCTATGCGTGTTCCTCACCTGCAGCCACCAGGGCCAATCGAGTGAAAGCCAGCCTGACATGTGTCACACTTGCCCCCTGTCACACCAGCTCGGCACGCACACCTTCCTTCCACATCACACTGCAGACTCACTGAGCCTAGGAGGGATGACAGATGTATCATTGTGCAGGAAGAAAAAAACAAAAGAGAATGTAAAGTGTAGACAGAAATCGAGGACAAAAGGGAAAAGGCACTCGGTGAAAAGAAAGGTTATCGGTAAATTGCATGAAATGTCTAGTCGATAATTTGTCATTATTGAATTCCTGTTCAAAAACCTTAGAATGAGTTGGGAAGAGCAGAATATAACTTTGCAACCACAGCAAGTGACATACTGTAGCTTTTCTGAAGTGAAAAGACCAGCTGATGCACTGTGGACATGAGAGAAAAGAGAAGTCTGCTTATAACCTTTGATCAATATAATGGACTCCAAGAGCTTTGTGCAAACACCTTACGCTACTTAGGGGAAACAGAGGAAAAGACAGCTGACATACTTGTTCATTTCTCCCAGTAGTTCTCTCTCTTTACCCTAATGATGGTACAATTAGGAGCAGAAACATTTAATGTCCCTTCGCCTAAAATTAAACTGTGTTTAATGAGCACTGAGTCTCATTGATAATGTCAAGTGAGTCAGCTGGATCAATTTACAACAGCAGGGGTGAGTAAAGTCATGGATTTCTTTAACGGTCATTTGGGAAGCAAAGCTGAGGATAAATCTGATGAGGTGAGCAAGACTATTAATTATGAATCAGAAAAGATTCTACTCCTAGGCAAGGACTGGCAGTTGAGTAGTCAGTGGGTTGGAGTAACTATTAATGCATGTTATTAATGATTTAAAAAACATTTGGCCATAAAATTTACAACAGTTAATCCTTTGAGTCATTTAACAAAATCTTGCTTTCCGTGCCTTATTGTGCCAATGCAGCATTCCACTTGAACCATAATTAAATTTGCTTATACCAGGGAAAACAAAACTAGCAAGTAATTATATTGGCTTGGATTATAATTAGGGTTGTTAAGTTATTATCCAAACAATTAAGGGTTTTGTCTTTGTAGTTTACCATTGATGTTACAGTTGCAGGGCAGGCAGGGCTCTTTAGGAGAGCTCCTGTAGTGATTCTCTTTGCAGCGTTCACAATGGGGCCCATCGGTGTTGTCTCTGCAGCTCAGACATCGCCCCCCACTGCCAGTGCTGCGGTACTGCTCCATGTCGAACACGCACTCGTCTGATCTCCCACTAGAGCAGCCACAGGAGAGGAAGTACGCAGAAGAGGCAACAAGGTAAAAAGACAGAAGGTCGAGATAGAGGAAGGGGAGAAACAGAGGGAGGGAATATGTGTGAGAGATTACATGTTCTGGGATTGGATCATAATTTAGAGGTCCAATCAGCTGTCAGGGGGCACTTAGATAACAATAATTTATGTTTATACAAGAGCAAATTACTGAGCGGATAACACACCCTCAGGGCTCTGATACCACTCACATCAAAACCCTCCTCAGTTTACACTGAGGGGGCTTTAGGTGGAATTACCCATTTTATAATAAATCAAGCTTTATGTTGTGCTGGTAATAACTATATTATTATTATTCCTTTCTGGTAATAAGAAGACTCAGTAATATTCACCTTATTTTAAAGGTGAAAAATAAACATATTGCTTTAAGATATGGTACAAACTCCAGACTAGGGATGAAAAATTAAAAGATTTGATATAGAATTCTATGTTTCACTTTGCCCTAACTGATGTTGTATAATGGAAATTTGTATATGTAAATAAAGGTCCAAACTAAAATCTGCATTAGATTCCCTTCATGTATACAGTATATATAAAAAAAATCATTGATTTTTTGATATTTATTTGGAGACAAATCTGCATTAATCAGCTTGAGTTGTTAAATAATCTGTATGATCACCACATAGCTAGCCAGCTAACTTTTCCTGCCTGTTAAAATTCTGTAATAACAAACATGATGCTCTGTTAATAATATATTTTTCTGGGTCATCGTATTTATTGTTGCCGAGCTCGATTTTATTCTGGCTTTGTGAGTTTGGTGAACAGCCTGGTCCAGGACTATTGGTTGGAGCAGTGGCTGGAGGTCTGGTGAGAAAGTTCAGTTCTACAAAGAAAAGGGAAATATCTCCAGGCAATAAGAAATGTGTCTCCTAGTAACTCCAAAGTTGTCCAGATTTCATGTCTGCAGTGAGCCAAGCATAGTGTTTTTTCAGAGTTGTATGGTGTGTGACCCATGTCTCTACTGTAGAGTGAAGATGGGACTTGTTGCACTAAACCTCTGGCTGATTTGCTTGTCCAGTCACAATGTCTCATTTTCTACTGGTACATGCGCTAAATACAGAAAATGAAATGTATATAATTAGTAATGTAACATTTTTTCTGTTGAGT
The DNA here is from genome assembly GCF_001952655.1 of Monopterus albus. NCBI lineage: Eukaryota > Metazoa > Chordata > Actinopteri > Synbranchiformes > Synbranchidae > Monopterus > Monopterus albus. The sequence continues at coordinate 202,873 of NW_018128101.1, forward strand.
TAAGTTGAAGCAATGCACTTAGTTTTAATATGAGCAATAATTCATTAGATTTTCAACAGGCTTCTGCACCTGTATACATTTATCAGAGCTTTTTCTCTGAAAATCGCTGTCTGTTGTTTCAGAGATGACAGATAAACACAGACCGAGAGACTGAACCAAAACAGTAAAGTTATGGGCTGGAAAACTAAAAAAAAAAATTGGTTGAAAGCTGCATTGAGCTGGAGAGTAGAGCAATATATCTCTCCTTTCGCATGACACAGTCATATAAAATTATCAATAAGTGTAGCTTTAAGCATCCAGCCTGGAATTGTTTGATGAAAGGAATGAGAAGACGCTGCAGGAACAAGCAGCCTTTGCACTGCTAGAAGCGGCCTTTTGAACACAACATGCATCTTTAGACATATCTGAGTCCCTTTTTATCACATCTGCAAACCGTCTCTCTCATGGGGCCACAGAATCGGACAAAATCTAACACTCTATATACAGATAGGAAGACCCTGAAGCATGACTTAGGGCAAACAGAGCACAAATACAGCCAGTCGGCTCCACCTGTCAGCCCCCATCCACTCTGTTGCGCCAACTAGCGGTGCTGCCACTGCCGGTCAGGCTTGTTTATAACCAGGTGACAGCACTGCCAGCTTGTGCCTATGTGGCATTCCCTTTTGTGGTACAAATCCAAGATGACTCTGACCACGCTTAACAAAATATGTATAATAACAATAATAATAATGTGTAATTTGTGATGATTCCCTATTATACTGAGGGAACATATAGTATGAGAGGCCAGTTAATTATCTCAAAATTATGTTTAGTCATGTAACTTCAGGTCTAGCAATATGTGATAACGAAAGCGACTATGTATGAAATGAAGTGAGGAAAAGAGGTTTTTAATTATTGTTTTTCATCCTGAAATGATCGAGCTTCAAAGTGAACATCTGGCTCTCATCCCTCTCAGCAAGGTATATTTGCTCATGCTTTAATGACTTCCTGCTCCTGTTTCAGTACCTGTTTTTATTGGGCATTTATTAAATACTTTATTGTGGTTGTCTGCACTGAAAATTAACTATGCGAGTACAGTTATTTTGGATAAACCCCAACTATGCTTAACATGAATATTTTTTAAACATCATGTATTAACAGCCTTAGATACTGATGCTATGTTTTGTGTCAACCATTAAACATGATATAAACATTTTAAAATGCTGCAGCAGGTTTTCCTCCTCAGTAACTGAACAATGAGTGTAGCAGAAACGTTTAAAGGTGGTGTATGTGGGATGAATTTTGCTACAAGCAGTGTACACACGGTATAACAGAGAAAATCAATTAAAGGTGTTCTTCGACTGGTTTAACACAAAGACCTTTACAAAGCTTTCCACAGCCTGCATTTGGCCACCTTGACCACATTTATAGCTCTGCCTGCCAACAACCACCTCTTCCACATGCTGCTTTCCTCAATCCTGTCCTGGGGACAGAGCATATGAGCGGAGTGGTGCGGTGAGAATTTCCGCTACTCACTCAGGGAGCTGTTCGCCTGTTCTGCTGCCCCGCTCAAAGCAGCACCAGGCCATGCCGCTCATTATCTCCCAGCACTCAATTCACATTGAATCCCATTCCACTCAAATTGCACCCACTCACTTTAAAAAGGGGAAATATCTGCATGTATTTAGCTTAAATCGTAGCTTTATATCCCAAAGAACAATTTCTATTTGGAAAAATGTAGGCGTTTTTTATTTCAAATTAAAGTTAACCCTATGTAACAAGGAATATAACACTGAAAGCCATATGTAAAATTCAACAAATCAATGGGCCTAATTAAATAAAAATGCAGTACATCTCTGACTTTTCAGTTTCCTTTTTAAAGTACTTTAGGAACTCTTATTGAGCACATAACTGATTTTTTTTTTACTGAACAATATAAAATATAAATTTTGAAAGGGTCTGAACTTGGTATTTTACAGTAATATTGGAGGTTGACAATGTTAAGCTAACAATACAAGATTAGATTGTTTAAAGTCCAGTCCTCTGTGAGTTTAACAGTGTATAATTGAACGTATGTTTTAAGTCACAATTACTGTAACTACAACATGTCTACTAATCATAAATTAAATAGTAAAATTGTGGCACAGCGCTTACAGTGGGCTGTCCATTGATTAGAATGTTGGTGGCACTTTTGATGAAAGGGTGAATGAGAAGCAAAGTGCTTTGCTAGCTAAGGTTAAAAAGCACAGTACATTTACCATTGCCCTTACAGTACATCCCCAGACATCTGGTACTGACACCTTGTGACCTGCAGGTAGCTGAGTTCACACACAACAGACTCCACTACATGAAGTACAATTGCACTGTGGTTTATGTGGACTCAGTCATGTGACAGGTGAGGTGAAAAAGACTCAACTACTTTCAGTGTATTTCACAACCCTCTGTGCATCCAAATATGTGGGATTCTGAGCAACAGTATTGGAGTTTACAGAGAGATTAACCTGAGGAGTTAACAGGCATAAACTTAAATATCTCAGACCTGTGTATAAGTTCAGAGTGCAGAACTAGTTGTTAGCAATTAGTTGTCTTGTCAGCACAGTCAGGTGGTGACTGATGTGTCACAGTACAATGTATAAAGAATACAAGTTTGGTGACAGGTGCCAGAGGTGCGGACTGAATCCTTTGAAGGGAAAATGTATGCTTACAGTTTCTTGAAGAAAAACATGTGTGTGTGCAGTGTCTCTTTTTATGATTGTGTATGACTGATAAAAAATAACAACTCCTGTAATGACAGTTTCCTGTGAGTGAAGATTTGCCAAAGTGAGTTTCGCCTAATATAAGGTAACAAATCCAGCATATACTGTATGAAGTAACTTTATTTCTGCTTTATTTCTAAATTCTAAAAAACTGTCCAAGTTTTTATGACATTGCGGCAATTAGTTTTCTATCCAACAGCTGCTTGACTGTTTGTAAATGGGAAAACTGTCTGTTTATGACTGTCGGCCGCAATGCGAAGAATTTGGGGTTTAGTAGTGCATCAAATGTTTTCTGTGTTGTCCTAAATTGCAAACTAGAATATGAACAAAACAAACAAACAAACAAAAAAAAAAACTGAGGAGGAGATTAAACTGAGTTTAGGCTTAAATCTACTTCTATATCCATCTAAATCTGTTTGAGGTATAGATAATAAGAATCTGATATAGCTACATTATTATGAACTATACAATTGATATTCAAGAGAATGATCGGTCTCCTGGCTGCAACTGTAGCCTTCAACCTTAAATTAGTGGCAAGAAAAGATTTGAAGTGTCTACCTACAGGAACAGCCTCAGGCTGAGCCGATGACAACATCAAACAGACAAGAAAAACCATGAAGAGACGCAGCAA
>NW_018128101.1:206253-249285 GCF_001952655.1 Monopterus albus
ACTTACACAAGCTCACACACACCACCAACAAACATGTGCAAAGCCTTTGCATTTTTCTCCATAGCTATTTTAATACAGCAAAGCAAACATTGAGCAAAAAAGAAGCAGTTCAATATCAACTGTAGATAAACAACCTCGAGTGATAGTGAAATTACTGATAAAGACACTCAGACGCATTCACATAACACTCACACTCATGTAAACAGCCCTCAAAAGCTTCCATTTACCACCTGCTTCTACTACTCACACAAAGGCAAGATCGCTGTAATTATCACAATTGCCACTAGTTTTCAGCTTTTTTTGCCCTTTGAAAAAAAATCGGAAGCAGTTTTTGCAGTCTGCCTAATAAATATCTTAAACTACAATAATCACAATGAGACACAGATGTTTTTTAATGGCCAGGATATATACTATTAGGTTATCAGAGATGTTATTTGTTTAATGGACATACAGAAGCATATCATCTGTCTGTTTTGTTATCAACCACATATCAAGAAAGACTGTGTTTAAAATTCATATCCAAGTCCCTCATGTTATAGAGCACATTAGTGATAGAAGGTAGTTGTGTTAACATGACACTATTTGATTTTGACATGAAAAGACAGACACCTTTCTAACCTTTGTGTTGACTGACCAGCCAAAAACTGACGAGACATGATTGTTAATGTGTCCTAAACAAACAGATTGTGTAATAAAACATAGATTAGAAACTTAATTTTTGTTGTTTATAAGTTATACACATGTATTGTTTACAAGGTTTTTATTCAGTTTACATGTCACCACTTTAATTTCCTTGATGCAGATTTGCTGATCATTATCACCAGCAAATAAAATAATGTCCTTTGTCAAAATGTTCTTATGATGATGAGTGTTCGGTGCCCTATGCGGAAATATAAAAGGTTGGTGGGGCAAAGTGAGGCAAAATGAATTTTGTTGCAGATAGAGACATGGAATTACACTGAGCATTCATTTTACGGTCGCACATTCTGTGTCTCTTTTATATGCTGTGTGTTTATTTATTAATATACTGCATTGATTAAGTTGGGTGCAGTGCTCTATTTAAGATGCCATCTGCTTGGAACCAAGAGTAAGAGTAATTAAAACAAGCTTGCTGCTTAATAGAATATAGTAAACTATTTGCAAGGCACTCTCCTTTAGGGTTTTTATCCCTCAGCCAATTACAATTCATCCTTGACAGCCTTCAGTAAAAGTGCAGTGTGATGAGCCAGACCTAATAATACTCATGCTAATTCATACACACGGAGCACTGAGGGGAGAATGCCTGCAAACATATGTGCATATGAGCAGATTTAAATAAACATGCATCTTCCAGGGAGCTGTTACTACCAATCCCAGTATTCGTAGGCTTTACAAACAGGCATTTTACAATCATTATGCAGCCACATAATTAATTTCATGACTGTTTGTTTTTGCTGAAAAACGTGATAATTAAGATGCGGTAGCAGACAAATGCTGTGTGAAGCTTAATGAAGTTCAGTGTCTGTGAACACTTGTCTGTCGTACTGTCAGAATATTTTTTTTCCAAAGTCATGGAGTACTTGTATCTACTTGCTTATGTAGCAAATGCAGACGCTGCACATGAGGAAATCAACATTTTAAGACAAAGTGGAGACTGATGAAAGGTTGTACAGTGATGGATTTTCTTAGGACCTTCAACAACCTGAGCTTGTCACTTGAATTTAACACTGCCCTGTGGATTTAGCAGAAGGCTGCACCCGATGTGACAGAAACCCCGAAGCAGGTTACTCACTCAAACACTCGTTGGAGGAGTCCCCAGTGGCCCTGGCCCAGGGTCTGTCCTGGTAAAGGGCGTGACATCTCTGGCAGTCGGCTCCCACCGTGTGATGTTGGCAGGAACAGATCAGGCGTCCATGTTCCCCCTCAGCACATTCGCTGGCATGACCATTACACTTACATCTGAGGGAAACAGTCACATAGTTATGTAGAGGCCACAGTACAATTACTCCTATGGTTCTCTGTGGTTTTTCTTGCTGACTCACCTATGAATGAGTAGAAGGCAGAGGACAGGAGAAAGTGAGAAGGTATTTCCATTGTAAGGGCTTGTCGCTTCTTATTATCTTTCACAGGGTTCAACACAGACTGAGATGAGGTGGGGTATTCATTCCCCTTCGACACTACTCATCTGCCGCAGTACTAAAACACTCATGCTGTCTTAGACTAGAATAAACAGCAACACACATGTACAGTATCTCTGAGCAGTAGTCTGCATATGAAATCTATGTATGCCCATAATTAATTTTTGTGTATGCACACCATCTCCACATTTGTTTTAGAGCTTTCAAAAGCAGACGTAGATCAGTCAATATTCATCAAATAAATGTGGTTTATTAAGTAAATTTTCATAAGAGATCATAAATATCAGCTCATTTCCTCTGCCTTTAGAAAGCATATCATTTCCACTGAAGCACGGTAGCAGTACACCTTCCTGTATGTGTACTGCTTCCTTGCAGTGTTGCTGGTTTTGTCAAGGGGCTGTGATAGGGGACAGGGACTTGTCAGTGAGTGGCAGGCTCTGTCAAATTTAGCCAGCTGTCCTGAATCCAGACGTGTGCTTGCCTGAGGCTCAGACCCAGTTATTTCTGTTGTCAATGAGACGACAACAACCCACTAGCTCCAAATCCACATATCAGATCTCTCTGCTGGAGTAGACCGGAGCCGCTAGATAATAATTCAAACTGAACACACCGAGTGAGTTGAGCTGAAATGTACAGGCAGCATATGTGCAGTTTAAAAAGAGATGTGCAATATGTTCAGTCCTCATGCTGCACAAGAATGCAAAGGTGCATAAACAGCATTTTTCATATATGTGGATTACTGCATTAATATTGTGTAGAAAACAATCATGAGGAGCTTTTCACAGCATCTGTGACTACATCTGGCCAGCTTGGCGAGGTGCAGCACTGAGGTGTAAAGGCTTGCACTCATACAAAAAGCACTGGCACAAGGCTGACATGTTGTCTGGTGGGTCTTCCTCCCAGGTGTTATGACACTGGTGGATAATTCGTCATGCTGCTGCAGTGATCGTAATTGTTTATGACAGGTGTCAGATCAAGTTTATATTCTTTCTGAAGGCTTCATCTTAACCGCTTAATCGTCCCTTTCTATCTGCACTGCCAAAGTGCAACCTGGTCTTTGGTGCCACGTCTTCTCTCATTACTGTGAGTAATAAACCAAAAGTGGAAGAAGGATGGAGGATTATTGGTTTATTCTCACCTTGACAGACAGAAAGGTGTTTTTAAATCAGTTTTGCAAACAGCTTTCCACTATAGGATGCTGATTGCCCGCTTTGCTTTACCTTATGTTCATATTTAAACATGTTTGGAAGAGAAGGTTTTTTTTTTTTAAATCAACCTCACAAGGACACTTTATTTTGAACATACAGTATCAGCAAACTTTTCATTGAAAACGCAAAATGTCCCTATTGAATGTATCTGTAAAAGATTGTGGTATTTGTTGAAGACTGAAAAAGTCATGTTTACTTAAAATACCAAGTGGGACATAATGGATTTTTCAGTATTTAATCAAAATCGTGATCTTTTCCAAACTTTACAAAAGTGCTTTACAAGCTAAATCTCACATGTGTGATTCTGCACATGAATTCTGGGCTTTGTGGTCAAAATCTGTGCTGTTAATGCCCAACTGTCACCCACCCCCCACCTCCCCAGGCAGTGAAAGTGTGCCCTCCAAAACATATTTGGCAAAGTCAGTTAGTATTATACAAATGCATTTTGCAAGAGATGGGGTTTCATAATGTTTGAAATAGGACACTATAAAATTCAGAAATTCAGAATTTTAGACACAAAACTCCATTACACAAAAAGTACAAATGGATACCTCAAAGATTTTTGAGCTTTCATTTGGCTTTTGGTTCAGCCACAGTTTCACGAGACAAGCTCAAGGTTAAACGCTAAAGTGACTCATATTTTGCATTTCAGAAAGGGTGTTCACTATGTGGGGTGACATTGTCCTGGAGAGCACATTTTCAGGTGTCTCTTACCTGCCACCCACAGAGAAATCAGATATGGCATAGAAGTACGAGCGCAACACTTGAGTGTCCTTGAAGAACTCGTCTCCAAAGGTGTTAAGCCTATCCAAGGAGATGAGCAGGTCTGTGGCTGTCACCCATTCCTAGAAAGGAAATAAAATGGTAGGGGAGAAGAAACAACCATCACAATGAGAACAACATTAGAAAACACTTTTAATTTAAAAAGAGAAAAGAAAAAGAACTAGAGGGGACAATGTGCTGCTGCCACTCTTGGAGCCAAAAGGAAGCAGGCAAGAAGTGAGAAGGAGGAGAACAGAAACTGGGATTTAGTTAAGAGAGATCACAGGAGCAAAGACTTGTAAGACAGCAAAAGTCGACAGAGCTTGATAAAGAAAAAAGTTGGAAGAGAGAAGTGGTGGAGAAAGAGAGGCTGGTGTGATGGTGTAAGGGCAAGGTAAAGGACCAGTGTAAAGATGGGATGGAAAAAAATGAGTAGGTTATAGGAAATTCAGAAAGTTAATATCAGAAAGAGGGGTTAAGAAGGAAAGGATTAATGAAACAAAAACCACAATATGAAAAAAAACATAAAAAATCCCATACTGCCATGGATGGCACTTGGCAAAGCCCCCATCCCTGATTTGATTTAAGCTCACCTGTTTGAGCCCCCTGCAAAGGTAAAGACAAGCTGAAGCAAGAGTGGGAAAGGAAAGTGAAGAGGGGCAACAAAAACTAAGGAAAAGCAGACAGGAAGTGCAATAGTGAGCTGAAAGATAAAAGTGAAGCCAGGTAAAGGGAGAACAAATGGCATGAGAAATTTCTTAGCCAGGAACAGAACAACTCTAAAATAAATAGCTGGAGAGAAACTGTTTCTTGGCTGGTTTGGGACTCTGTGGCAGTCATGGAAAAGCCTGTAATGATGCACGTTTTGAAGCTTCTCCCCAAAGGTGTCTTTGAAGTGTGGCAAAGGGAGAAAGGGAGGCTGGAGCTGATGGGTTTCAGACTAAAAACATGTGTGATAAGTTCATTTAATCAGTCATGTTTTTCTCTAACAGTTTGTCTTGGCAGTGTTGAAGCCCAGGTAACGCCCAGCAGACAGGACCAAGTTCAGCCTATTACGTACAAACTGTATTCACTTTAAAAACATTGAATACTGTACCTTATCATTTTGTATGACGTCAACATATATGCCACGCCAGTATATTGCCAGGTTAGTAGCATGGGTCCATGATGAATCCTACTGATGATCCCCTGACTCTTCCTCTAGCACGACTATGAGGCTGGAAAGTGCTTCTGGTTGAACTATTAAACTGATTTGCATGAAATTTTATGCACACATTCAGGTGCCCTAGGTTAACCTAATGATTCTGATGGTCAGGTCAGAATTTCAGTTTGCCCAGTATTTCGATTTATGACTGAATGCCTGCAAGATAAATGACATTTTCATCAGCTGTGTTTTGTGTACAGTGCTAATTAGCATGCTAATATAGCATGCTAAATGAAGAAGGTGAACACAGTAAACTGTGGTTCAGTGGGTAGAGCATTCTCATTCCTTGGTGCAGTGGGTAGAGCGGTCATCTCCCAACCAGAAGGTTGAAGGTTTGAATCTCAGTGCCAGCAGTCCAAGTGTCTTTGGACAAGACACTACACACGCCCCATTGCGATGGTTAGAGCTGTCGGTTGAGTTGGCAGCCGCGCATGGCTGCCATCAGTTCTGTACCGGGAAACAAATTCCTTGTGTGTAACATACTTGGCCAATAAAGGTGATTATCTTTATCCTAAACATTACAAGATCAGCATGTTTGAATAGTCACTGTGAGCATGTTACCATGTTGTTAGCAGTGAACTCAAAGTACTGCTGTGCCTAAGTACAGCCTCACAGAGCTGTTAGACTCAGTCCTGATTTAGATTGATTTCCTTCCTTCCAGGCAGTTAACTTGCTTGAGACAGAGAATCTATCACAATAGGGCTAAATATGGTTTTGTAAAAGTTACCTTTGTTAATGTGGAAATGCAATTGAAATCAAGAACTCCTTGGAAACGAAACAGCACATTTAAGCATATTCTAACACTGGGTGCAGGTTTGCTATACTCACTTATTGCTTCAGTCATTGCCGAGCAATAAGCAAACAAGGATGTTGCGAGAAAGAGAGCAAGTAAAACAAACATGAACAAAAGGTCCCTATGACTCTGAAGTCTTGTGTCAGAGCATAGAAGACTACAATTAGAAAATCTGCACTTTGCTGACAATGGCATTATCATGAAGTGACAACACTTTCATGGATTTTATCTCAAGTTTTGAATCTCTGCACCCTAATTTTCACATTGCAGCAAAAGGGGAAAACAGTGTGGAAGTCATGAAGCTAGGATAAAAAGGTTTACAGGATTTGTAGTTAATACAAGGTATAGTCCTTTAAGACACAGTCCAACATCATAGTGTGAAGAGTGTTTTCATCCTATAGCTTCATAATAGATAGTGTTAAAACATAGCTTTACTCTGTGCTCAGTAAGTGAGAAAAATAGCTCAATTGTTAGTAGCAAGAAATACAACAAAGATGGCACTTTGAGGCTTTCTTCACAGGTAACTAACATGATAGCTCTCAGCTTAAAATAGCCTGAGCAGCACTGTAGTAAAAACAAAACCAAGATAGCTTTTAAATAGGTGCTTTTTAGGATTTTTTTTTTGTTCTATCAGCAAGACCATTGAGACCACCATCCTACTGTTCCAAAGGATTCAGTCCACCCATGTGCTCCCTCCCTGATGCAGTTCCCAGAGACACACTGCTGGGGTGTTGAGAGGTTGTAGCCTCTTAGTGGAACATCTGGTGTGAATATGCTGCACATATGTTCCTCATTGGTTTAACCTTTTACATGGATGGTATCAGCATGACTATTGGACTTTGGTGGCACCTGTGGATTAGTTGAGTCAATAAGATCTAATAAAAGGCCTTTTCAGAGTGATCAGCAATGTGGTATCAGTGGCATCATATATATATATATGTATATAAAATCGAAATCCAAATCTAAAATCTAATTAACAGTTTTCATAATTACAACTCATCCCACTTCCAGTATTCTCAAAGGAAATGCTATCTCAGCTTATAGTTTGCCTTTTTATATTATCACTCTGCCAGCCTTGTCTCTGCATTCTCACTCTAGCTTGAGTGCACTTAAACTGTTCTATATGTTGGTAGGTCACTGAGGGCTGTAGAGCTGATAGTGTTGCAGAATATAGTGCAGTCAGCTGGTGTGCTTTTGTTCCAGTCCCTGCTTATCGACTTTACCCCTGCTTGACATGGCTCCATTGGCTAATGGGGTTTGGACAACAGTGAATGACCCTGATGCACTGCAGTTGCCAGGGAAAGCAGATGCTCATTCGTCATTTTGGATTACACTACCTAGACATGACATAATTTTCATCTATGGTTTTATGAGAGAGGCTGTGAAGTTTGAGATGGGAAACTTGGCTGCAAGGAGACAAATGAAGGTAAAATGAGGGGCTGTAAGGTTGAGGCAGTGGAGAGGAAATATATCTAAAAGAATTATGGTTTAACTTTCTAGTGGAGAAATGTGGTCAGGAGAGAGCAAGAGAATTTACTAGAAAAAAGAAATGATTCTCATCCTGTGTGAAATCCTTTATATCCTTCTCCTCATTGATTGCCCATCTTTTTCTACCTTTACACTTCTACATCTAGTGTCAGGTTATTTTGGAGCCTGCTCTCCTGAAATACAGTGACATGAACATAATGTCCTCATAATAATAAGACACGGACAATAAATGAGGTGTTCAGTCAGTGAAGGAATTACATACATGGAAACAGGTAGTGGTTTGACAGAGAAGCAAAGATGTGGAAAGCAAAGGAGCAAAAGTCAGTTTTCTGGATGGTGTTCATATCTGACCTTTCTTCATTTCTATGGTATCCAGTAAACAATAGGTACATTTTTTTCCCAATGGTGAGTAATAGATGTACTCATCTTAACTAAAGCTTACATGTAGAAGATTAAGACAAGCCGACTAAAGTCTAGAACACTGTGGTGAAGGTATGACTCTATTGTGGACTGACCAACTGACATCGCTGTCTGAGTCATGCCGCCAGCAAGTGACTTAAACATCATGAGCAGAAAAAGCCTGAGAAAGAAGATGTGGAGAAGGAAGCCAAACATGCCAAGCACCGCCAAACACACCAAACATTATGACTGCCAAAAAAAATTCTATTTTCCAAAAACATAGGATTGCTTGGTGCAAAGCTTTCATAAGAGTGCCTTGCCAGGTTCTGACATAAAAAGACTTGGGGATAGAAATAAAAGTAAATCATTGCACAACAAGAGCATTATATGTGTGAAATGAGAATATAAATGTGCACGAGTCTGATTAGATCTGCTGCTGTCATATTACTCTGTAGTTTGATTGAACAATAGTGTTGTTCTTTATGCATTCTTTGGTCTGTCTTCAAACTTTGTGAAAGACTATGTTCAAACTGAAAATCCAGTACACAACAAGGAAAGCATTTAACTGACATGCCCTGCACTTTTGTTAAACTATGAAATGATTAGCATAAACTGATGATTATTAATATCACCATGCATAACATTCACAGCTTTACTAATGAGAGGTTTTGCAGTTTGACTGAGAATCTGTGTGTGTGTGTTACTACTGTGCCCTCCACTATTCTATTTTCTGTTGTTTTTTTGTTCTGAATTCTACCTTCAAGCTATGGGAAATAGACTTTTTTCATTTTTTCACACGCTCAAATCTCAACTGATGTTTCATATTTCCAATACACAATGAGGAAAAGACATAATGGACATGACCTGGCCTTTTGTTAAATTATTAAATAATAATTAGCACAAATTGACGATTATTAGTGTTAATTATTAGTGTTAAAATGCATGAGATTCACACCTCTCCTAATGAGGTGCGATTCCGGACTCTGCTACTGCACTGATATTGTTTCCAGCATCCAGCTTCCATGCTTTAACACACATAAAAGATAAAATGCTTTAAATGCATTGTTAGCATTTCAAAATTCTTACACACCATAAAAGCAAATACTTTTCCATTTATCATAAAATATTAGACCATTATCATATGGAAGAGTGATTAGTTATGCGTGGTAGAACAGTGATAATTGTGTAAGGAAATGCAGACATAGTTCTAAATATCACTGAAAGCAACCAGTTTCTTGGGGTTAATTAGTAGTCAGCCCATTACTTATTATTTGTGCAAACCACAGCAAAAGCTTAATTAACTTTGATTCTCACTCCACTGGAATTTGGGCTCACAGTCCTACAGTGGTGCTGACTTAGGGATAGGCTAAAGTGTTGAGAGTGGCAATGAGCCAGTCCTTTGCTTAAGACAATAACAGCCTGATGATCAAACCAGCAGGTTCACATGCACATAGCCATGTATCTGGCAGCACATAGCAAAGCTTCTGATGAAATCAAGCACTGCTTCAGAGGACATCTTTGCTTAGGGGATTATAACCTTCACCTCTACATTTTCTCGTCTCTTTCCGTGTGTGTCCCTCTACATGTTCGTCTCTTTTCCTTCTCCCCTCTCCAGTTTCAGTGTTTCCTTGAACTCTGACACCTCTGACTGCAAGCAGTGATGGGAAAGGGAGCAGTGTCCCTCATTCCAAAGTTAATAACTTTTTAATTTAATTGCTTAAGTTCACCATGCCCTCAATATGTATTTTTCCCCTTTTACTCATTGTCATTCAGTACTGGAGCTCCAATTTGCCACACAGCTTTCTAGAGAGAAAGAGAGTGAGAAAGATAAAAGAAAGAGTGAGAGGATGGACTGGTGGCAGGGGAGACAGACAAACCGTTTTAATGGATGACTGAACAAATTAAATTTGAATTCATACAGCCACTTTCATCTTCTGTGCGATTATTGAAAAAAGAGAGCTTTACAAACTTGACACAGCCCCCTATGAAGTAAACCATTACTACTGAGAAGACTGTAAATGCTGTGTTACAAGGTGAGTGTTTATTCAAATAAAAATCATTTGGCAGCGCAAACACGGCACATTAAATCACTAGTGTAGCACAGAACACTATATTTCTGTAGATGACATATACAGCACATGAGAGGGAAAAAAGCAGCCATCTTTTTTTTTTTCAATGCAATTTTGATTTAACCTCCCAAAATGACAAGGAGATATATTTTAAAAGTAGCAGTTGATGTGTGTGAAGTCTCTATATTGAAACTATGCGCTCCTCCGACTGAGGCACAAGCGGCAAATCTGCAAAGGGATTAAAATGCTAATAAAGCAGGCAAGATGCAATTCCTCTTTTAAGCCTCATGAAATATGCATAGCTCTGTAAGAGCCATATGCAAAGAAAATAGCACAATAACATGCCACAGAGAGAAACACGTATTATGCTCTGTTGAACATCTGTATGTAAAGAGTGGAGTTTTAACCCATGACACAAATTTCTGATCTGTCTCCCTGCAAGAAAAGCCAGTGTGATAATAGTACAATGCTGTTTCTAGGAATAAAAATTCCCTAGGTGATCCACACATCTACACATTTATATGCCACTGAGGCAATTTGAAAACATTTGTGTTTATCAGAGAAGTGGATTTTTAAAATTTCTTAATTTAATGAAAGGCCTATATGCTCTAACTGATGGCCTGACATGCAGTAAAAGCCCACTGACAGTCTGATGAACAGCATATGGTAGGCTATGGCCTCTTTTATACCTCGAGGGTATGATGTTAGACAAGTCACCTAACCGCAGGGTGTTACAGAGTGTTCCAGCTCTTTTACATCAGCTCGACATGTGAAAAGGTCAACGCATGGCAGCAGCAATGTGAAGCCAACACATGTGGCTTTCTTAAAGTAATAGAGACTCATGAAGAGTGCTAAAATGTAGTGCTAATCTCCTCCTCCATTTATTACCCCTATCCCGAATTAGGTATACAATATCTCCTGCAAAAGGTAATAAAATCACATTCACACAGACAACGTTTGACTTAATTAAGAGTCATGTGAAGATGGAGGACTTCCTTGGGGAGTGTGATGGTTGCCAGTGGGCTATGAAACAAGACTGACAGACTTGTCTAAAGATGACAACATACAGTATGCGTACTTGATATGTGGACTAACAAAATTCTCCTGAGACATGAAGAGTGTGTCATGATGCATTTTTCTGGCGTTTAAAAGCTACCTTTCTCACAGAGGCATTTGAAGCTAAACTGGTTTGAGATTTTAAATCAGCATCAGTAGACAAGCAGTCAGCTCTGCATTACTGCTTATCCTTTCACTATTAACAGTTCTAATATGAATCTATTTTTATGCTGATGATACAGTAATTTACTACTAAGAAATATTAGCAAGCTCTAGCACATGATGTGGAAACCAGAGGTTTAGAGTCAATAAACACTTAACAAACTAACATTGTGCCTTTTCTAAAAACTTAAGAGGCACTAGAAACTCAACAGCCACGGGACTGATATCTTCAAGCGGGACCTCTTATTTGCCTACTCAGGTGCGAGGTTGGATCCTTGCCTACAGTGAAAGCAAGCTGGTCAAAATGTTTGCTGCCATGTTGGTTAAGATCATAGGCATTTATAAAGAGATAAGTTCTCACTAGTCTGGAGAAGTGGGAATCAGCTACACAGACTTTATGATTTAGCACTGTGCTTTATTGGCTTGTGTGAAGGTCTCATGACTGATGCTTGTTATGAGTCATGGTGACTGTGTTGGGAACGTGAAGTGAGCCCTTGCAGTTGCTGCAACTAGAAGGGACCAGAGAAGGACACAGTGATAACTGCAAACATCTACAACATAGTTTATACAGGATGGAATGTTATAAATGTAGCGTGAAACCGTTGCTTGGGGTCAGACTCTGATTCCTCTATGTGAGGGTTTAGACCTCTGACATCTCATCTGAGATACTTTATACTTATCCTTTTGAATAAAAATCACAAAAGACAAATGGCATAAGTTCATTTATTCTTTCTCACTTGCATTGGAGCAGTGAATAATAATAATACTTTTCCCCATATGCACAAGTATACTTCATCCACAGAGTGTACCATTTGATTGTTTCACATATCTTATTGCTTTGTTGTTTGTTCTAACATATTGTATCAGAACCCTCTGGAAAGCAATATTGATACTGAGAGGATTATCCTTGGCAAAATGAAGTAAAGACTATTCACTATTTATAGTACAGGAGTAAGAAAAGCTTTTTGAATTTGCATAAGAGGTTGTTTAAAACAAATAGCGTGTGTGTATTTCCCTCCCTTTTGCCACCATCAACCTCCTTTTATGGCCTTAATCTCATATTCAATAATAGTGCTGTTGTGGGAATGATAGTTTTACATGCTGCTCACAGCCCCCATCCTCTGTATTGAGTTGCCTTTTTTCCTTTTTGTTTTTCTAGTATTTGTAGCACAAATTGGAACCAGTATGTCACCATTAAAGAAGAGTATGCCTCGTCTTTATTTTGATGATTCACAGTGTTGAAAAGAAGAGGTTTTGCTTTCCGCCGGCTTTGTTTTTGCATCAGAGAGGGTGGCTGATGTGTTTTTGTGTCTGCTCACTGCACCCATCTGTTCTCTCATCCTTAAAATAGAGAGGGAATAAGAGATTTAATGAAAGAAATGGTGCAATTGATCCACCCTTTATTCTAATGGGAGAACAGATCACAGTTAATTATAAGTCTTCTCATCTTGATTTTTAAGAGGAGGCAGTGGAGTGAAGGAGAGCTGATGTGTGGCAGGTCTGTGGAAAGATTTGCCACCTAATCTATGTATTCTTGGTTTACATTGATCTGGCACAGCTTTATAATCAGCGGGTCAGTGTCATCCAAAGCATGCTAAAATACAGCCAACAACACCATTAGTACTGAGGTTCATTTAACACCAGACATGATTATTTTACAGTATGTAATTAAAGCAACATTATACATAAACCTGCTTAACAGCTAATTTATGTTTGTGTAAAATGCACTTTTGCATTGCTAACCTAAACTGTTATTAATTCAATAATAATGTATTCAGCAATTATAATTTCTATTTTCAGTCATTATAATGTTAGCTATATTAATCTTTATTACTGTAGTACTTAAATCTGATGCAATAAACATCAACATGACTAAAATGTATTTCATCCTGTACAAGTAATATAATTTTTCTGGTGTTCAAAAATTAAATTCTTTTATCTACATACATTATTTAATGTGCAACAGCAGCTTTCACATGAAATTAAGTTGACAGGGAGTTCAGATAGTGATCTTAATTTCATTGCACACAGAAAAAACATTCAGCAGTTTGTTAATAATTTATGTAATTGTATTTTATTTCTTTTTGGGAAGTAAAATATAGCATAGATGATAAAGCAGGATGCCGACCAGAGAGGCAAATCTTCCACCTTACAAGGTTGTATAATACCATAAATGAGTACTAACTAAAATATGCATGTAAACCTAACTAGTGAGCTTGTCCCACACACTGACTAAACCGTTAAATCGATTGATTTTTCTGTCCAGCTAGTTACAATGGTTCTGTATATGCAGAACAGCTGGAGTGATCAGAGAGGAACAGACGCCAAAATAAAGTTGCCTGTTGCTGTTCCTCTTTCACAGTGTGGAAGCTGTGAAAGGGGTTTATGGCCAATTCAGTCTAGTTAAAGTTTTGGCAAATTCAATAAATAGATAAAATTCAATAAAGTTGCACTTTCTTTTCTTTTTTCTTCCATGATTTATTACTGAGCCCAGATCATTAGAAAGTAAGACAAGTGTTCACCACCCTGACCACAATGCTCTTTCTTTGTTTCACTACTTGTTTCTGAGCATGCATTTTCAACTAAAGTCAGAGTGCTCACTTCACAAAATTTCAGAAAACCGGGCTGAATCCAGTCTGTCCTACAAACCTAAACTCTAGCTAGTTATTGTCCCAGCCTGCCAGAGCCCATAATTATATAACAGATAGATGGAGAGGCTGAAATAGCACAGTGGTAGAAGGCTAGGGTGAAGGGATTAATCAGAAAAGAACTGTTTAATAATCTCTGAACTAGAAAACCAGGCTGCAGCTGCCTTTTTCTTGTAAGCACTTTAAATCTGCTCTCATGCAAAAAAAAGTAGAACTACAAGCACAGGAGGTGAAGCAAAGTAAAACACACTGAGCAGGAAGAAAACTAATGAATCAGAGAATAATGGGGTGAAGAGTAAAAATGCCTTGTGCTTGTTATAGAGACGTGTTTACTGAGATTGTACGAAGTGGCTGTTGCTAAACCGCAGAAATATGGTTTTTCATTCATTGTACTTTCCTGTTGTCCTTGCAAGACAGTGGGATTTCTGGACTTTAGGATCAGGAGCCAAATCCAGTCCTGCATGCAGATTTCTCTTCTCATTGATAGTGTCACAATAAACCTTTATCATTTACAAACTATTAGAATCAACCAATGTGCTCTGTATTTCTGTAGGTCATGTTTGGAAGATTTTAATTATTTTTCTTCATAATGTCAAAAAAGTAAATCTAACCTTTACAAAACTTTTATTTTATTTACTCAAATTAAAAATATTTTGTTCAGGGGAGGATTCAAACACTATGCAAATGCCGAAAGCCGTTTTTCTACACTGGTCTTAAAACACTCGAGTTTCAAAACATCAACAGAGATCTGGGGAAAATATTGAGATTCAGGTTTGTTAGAGCTGAATTGCTTTTACATTGATTTAAAGTCTTATAGAGTAAAAAAGCTAATATAACATCATATATTCTCTAAAAATGCTGTCATTCTTATTTTATTAAGTTGTGGAACATGGGAGAAGGTTATGATTATGCACTGTATATCCTCCACACATCCTTGAGAAGACACCCTTACTCTTCTTATTTAATGACGTGGAGGACCTATGTATTCCCAGAATGCATTTTAGGAGAAAAGTCAAACAAAAGAATGTATTATTATTATAACTGTCTTGAGGAGTATGTTGCTCATGGCAGGAGGGGGGCACAATGGTGGGTCGATCACGGAGACACAACCCTCCCTCTGGATTAAATTGAAGATTATTGTTGAAGATGCATGTCCACTACAAGGTAGGCATGTTTGTTGTTGCCGTTGTTGCAGAGACAGAGAATAAAAATAGCAGCACGCAGAAAGAATAAGGGACTGTCAGAACAAAGAAGAATGCAGAATGGAAACACTTGGCCAGCGGGTTGCTTATGTTGTGCACATCCTGTGAATCAGATTATGAAGGTGGTCAGGAACTTGTACTAATAATCAATAAAATACATTTTGAATGAGGATTATTTGTCATGTCACTCCTGCTGGGGTCATATGTTTGTGGCTTCTTCAGTCAGCGTGCTATTAAAGACTTGTTGTATTATTACATCTCCTTCTCCTAAGCAAGGAGCTGTTGCAACCTTGTCTATTTATATTCATACTACTAATTTGCAACAGTAAATATTTTTAGATAAATGACACCATATGAATTACATTTCTCTAAGCAAGAAAAAAAAATGCTTTCAATGAACATACGTATCTACCAAGCTGGAGAATGTTACAGAACCTAAAGTGACTTTGTTGTGTAAATTTATTCACTGTCAAGACCCAGAAAAGAAACCCTGGACTCTGGTGTCCAAGTCGTGCACTTGGTATGCCCACCGTCTGCCTTAACTACAGAAGAAGAAGGTAAAATAAAATCCAAGGGTCCATTATTTATCTGTCTCATAGAGATTATTTTAAACAAAAATATCAACAATATTATCACAGTTAAATACTGGTGTAGATTTATGCACGATGTATGTGACAGAGAAGCTGCTGTAACTACAGTCATAACTTCCTTTCATGATCAATAGTTTCTGGCCACATATACACACATTTCTTCTGTTCACAAATTGAGGTGTTATTAATGGATGTACTATGATGACATATCTACAGATGGTTCTGTGGGATCTGTGCTGGAACTGACTAACTCATTTAATGTGTTACATGCACTGAGTAGTTCAGTGCATTACAAGTTACTGTAAGCAAGGCTGAGACCAGGAAATACTGCTGCGTACTGTACTTACACCCTCTAATGGCGGATACAGCTGCTGATATAGACACATGACGGGGAAGATGCTCAGTAATCAATAATGAGAGGAGATTCCAAATGTTTTGCAGCTTAAGTAACAATGAGAGCACATGCATGGACAGATGGATGCATGCACTTGCACACTGAGCCCAACGGAAAGGAGCGGCTGCATTAAGTGTAAGTAAACTAAGTGTTTTATTTACTAAAACTTTAGCCATGCCTTACTGTGTCTGCTCCTCCCAGACTTTCCCTCAAGAGGCAGCCATTAATTAATTCAGCACAGCCCACTTAAGGCTTCATCAATGCTAATCAACAGATTTCCCTTCAGCAGCTTCGAAAAAGGCTTGAATGCATGAAGATATACATACCGAAGTTATACACGTATATGTATGTGTATAAATATGTCATGTTTGTTTCTATAAAAGCACTGGGGAGTGGAGGGGTTTTGATAATCCAATCTACCCTTAAGGTGGTGAGTGGGCGCAACACATGAATTGATAAAATTAAACTACATAGCAGCATTACAATGAGAGCAGCTCATGTGTCCAGAGGTAAACAACCCTTTTCTGAATAAAGTTGTTCACATTATCAATCTGAGACATTTGAAGTGTATTGCACTAAAAAGTAAATAGGCATTAACAAGAGGAAAACAAATGCTTTTTTATGTCATTTAGTATAACATCTAAGTGTTTTGTAACCTTCATTTTCTACAGACAGAATCTGCACTATTAGACTGTGTGTTTTAGTTTGTTGTCATTTTTCTTGTGTTTCTAGTTAGCCGATCTTTGTTGCAAAATCACTGAGTGGTAACAGATGAAAGTTGAGCCAGTAATAATCATGCTAACCAAAATATTTGAACAAATTAGTCACATATTCACAAAATATTCTGAAAAAATGCAGTCTCACCTGCAAGACCATGCTTTGATCGAAGTTGTATGCACTGGGCCGTCCCTCCAGGGTGGAGAAAGCCACATTTCCTCCAGTGAGGGGGGAGATATCACTGAACTCATCTGTACATAAAGCGGTCGTTTCATCATCTCCTGAGCGAAGGAAGCCCCTAGCCTCCTTCCCATAGGTCTTTCTACAAGAGGCGCTGTAATACTGGTAAGGCAGCCAGGGCCCATCCTCCTCTGTACGCTTGTAGATGGCGAAGCTCTCTGGTCGACTGGTGTGGAACTTCAGCCTAATATAGGTTATCTCGAAAGCCTTCCCTGTGGAAACCAACTGTTATTAGCTTTCAGTGGAATAACTTAAAGAAATGATGTTGAAACTAGATCCATTGTAGCTGCACAGTAGGGTCAGGCCTGGTTTCAATAAGACAAATACATTGGGGTGACAGTTTAAGGCCCAGGAGCAAAGAGAAAAAAACAGATTTTTGCAGAATAGAAAGAAGGAAAACAATGGGGGGGTTGGCTTAATTTCCCAAGCTTCTATGCAAAGTAAATTAATGTCATTCCTGTAGGAGAAGAAGAATACACAGGATAGTTTTTCTCATTATCCACCTCATAATGGCTCCCAGAAGTGAAACAGAGGTCAAAGGGGAAGACACAAAGAACTGTGTTTTTTTTTTCTTAACTGCAAAATAGAATAGGCCAATCACTGTAAAATCCCCAAAGGGAAATGTGCCTGCATAGGCAAATCACTGGTTAAAATGCAGTCTGATGCAACATTTGTGGTGGACAGGAAAGCAATCTGATCAAGAGAGAAGTGTCTGATAGAATATGCAAATCACTGTGCCATGATGGGCTGAGTATGGCACAGACTTAAACATCACTGATGGAATTATATACAGTATCCAAGTTGAGGGTTGTAATGGTGCATAGGGGCATGGGGAGAAACAGAAGACTTTTCATACATTTGTATTCCTCCTAACACTATGATTCAACTTCCATCTGTGAAAAATGAAAATAGCTTTCAGAGTACAATCTGTGCACCATGAGGATCTGGAGCAAACGAGGAGATATACCCAGATTTCCATCTGAGTTGTGTTGGGGGATTTGGCAGATCTGAATAAGCTGGGCTGTAATTGGTGTTGCACTGTAAAAGAAGAAATGTCTGTTGAAATGTCTAAATGCATAATAAAAAGAGGCATGAGTCTCCCAGGTACATGTTTAATTAAATGAGAGTAAAGGTTACAGGAAGATGCATTTGCGCACATTGCACACTTTTTTTGCATATTGCACACTCAGATGGCTTGAATTAATGGGAGATTTCTCTTCAAAATGTTTCATGCGTGGAAAACTGGAGTGTCCTTATTTGGTTTTGTAGAAAAATGTATATCTTCTTTGTTAACCTCAAAGAAAACAGAAAATCAGTGCTACGTTTTGACTGAATGGTGTCATTTCCCCCTGTTGTTTACTCATGGTGGACATTTCAAATAATAATCTTGGAGCCACATCAGGGACACTTGTATAGTTATACTTCCTGAGAACAAACACATTCAGAATCTGCCAGATGTTTTGCAGTCTGAAGAGGGATTAACTGGGTAGACACAAACTGAAGTCATACTGAGACCAAAGTGAGAAGTAACATGCAGAAACTCTCTTAACAGGCTTCTTCATTGCACTCTTGGGGATTTTTTTTCTACACCATTAGATACAAAGCCTCAGCCACTCTGCACACTCATAGGGGGATGCCATCCTCTGGCAGAGCCATAATGACATCTGTTGCTTTTCTCTGCCAAGTCGGAACCAGGCATCTCTGTCTCTTGTCTCTGCAGCAATCTCTAATGGTATCTTTCCTTTAGGAGCCCTGAGATCATTTAGCTTTCATTTACTCCCGGCATGAGGTGAGCTCAGCCCTGCTGGGACTGAGGCAAAAAACATAAAAGAGACAGAAGATGAAACATTTGTTGGATAACCCCCATGATGAAATGCAGACTAATTGCAAAGGATATTTGTATTTATTTATTTATTTTTATGCATAATGCTTAATGATTCGTCCTGTTTCAGGAGTGCATGCTTTATGTATTTATTAGAGTTGCTGCTGTTCGTGTTGTGCACAGATGCAGTAATGACTGCTTTTGTACACAGGCTACTTTAAAAGCGAGAGCTGGAAGCTGTGGAAGTACAGTGTGTGACCTGTCCTGAGTCATTCGTGTCAACCTAACACAGCTGCTCATTTGCTAGAACTGAGACTAAACTCACCACAAGGACTGTAGACTCAATATTTACAAACTGTTTACGTCAAGCTGAGATTTTTGTGATCAATAAATACCGTAGACAAATGAGTGATTTGCTGAGAATTGTGTCTTATATGTTCCCCAATGAACCGGCTGCAAGAGTGTCATACCAACTGGGGCAGACTTTTATCAGTTTTACATTAGAGACAGGATGTTGCTTTTCTTTGACTGTGCTGAATGAGAACCAGCTGTAGACATCAGAGCGCCTGGTTTGAATGTCCGTCTCTGTGTGTGTATGTTTTTCACCAAGTCTTTGTGGGGGGAAAAACTTGACCCCTTATTCCTTACAAAAAAAAAATAAAATCATCCAGCATTTTTTCTCTCTCCCTCTTCCTTATTATGTTTTGTTTGCTCCCCTTGAAGCAGCCAAACTCCCCCTTTCCTTTCTACTCTTCCACAGACCCATGCTGACCTGACTGCAATGTGTGCCCCTGCATCCTACTGCTGTGTTTATCATCTCAGCATTTGCCTGTATTCCCTTCACAGAGTGCCTGTTTTATTTGGAGAGGCAAAACAAAACAGTACCGTTGAAGGCCCCTGCCCCCAGCAACCCAGATGGATCACAAAGCTTTCATATGGACCAAAAGAAATGCCACACATACATAATTTAGATGTATTTGGTTACGTTAAATTGTGTATTACCCAAATATAATCATCCTTCTTTTAAGCATTCAGAGCCCAAGTAAAATAACCCAGGGGCATCAGGTTTAGAAAAACACAGGTCTGGGCCTCAGAAAGGTACAAAGGTCAATTTAGTCTGAAGTAGACAGACTTGGGGGTGGCTGGGATTGTTTGGGATTGTTTGAAGAATAACAAACTCCCTAGACAATGCAGAACATATCTCTGCAGCTGCAGCTTTGGCACCTTTGTCTAAGAAAAGAACTAGTCAAAGATAAAAAAGATACCTACTTGCTATTGGAAAACAATACTTCCCATTTGATAAAGGTGCTTCCTGCTTTCAGAGCACATGATATACTGTAACAGATTGTATACAAGGTTCTGTCATTTTCAACTACTATCATCATTCTGTCCCTGTCTCTCGTCCATTTTTATTATTTTTTTTTGGGGAGTACCCACTCTCCACATCCTCAGGAGGTGGGAGGGGATAGAACTTGTCAAGAAAATGTCTAGTTTTGAACATGGGCTGACTTCCCTGATTGATTGCTGAAAGTAAAAACACAGTACTATGTGCATATTATAGGCACTTTATCCATCATGCAGGAGCATCAGGGCAGTGTCTGAACAATCCAAAATTCATTCTGCATCATGACAAGGACTCTCGGAGCAAAGCCAGGGTCACAAAGAGCTCAGCAACAACAATAACAAGGAGTCCTGCAACAGATAGCCTGAACCACACAGAGGGATGATCTCAGCATCCTGGAATCATTCTGCAATTTAATACATGACAGAAGAAACTGAACCAAAATCTACAGAAGAATTGTGGCAAGGAGACCCTTGGAACAACCTACCTGCCAAGTGTATAAGACTTGATTGTCACACTAGGGCTCAAATCACTGATGTTACCAATTCAGTTCATACACTAAGTGGAGACGGAATTGACACAGTTCAGCATTACAAATATTTATGAATCTTGTTAGATAGTAGACCGCCCTATAAAACTCATGTTGAACATCTTACTCAGAAAGTAAACATTTACTTTTTATACCAAAACAGAAGCTGTTTCTCCTGTGAAAGCTGAAAAATAAACATCATACAGTCCACGATACTGTCTACATTCTGTATACGCAAGCTGCCACCTCTACCATAGCGCCATTCAACTTATCACACAAGATAGCCACTGTGAGTTATATGAAAAGGCTGAGTGGTCATCACTGGCATCTAGAAGCCATCAACACACCAACTATAGGACCTTGCTATACAAACTGCCAAGATAGCTAATATTCTTAGTTGTGCTCAGGGTTCATGACACCAGATCAAAAGGAGAAGCTAGCTTGAAAACTGCCTCAGACAAACAATGAATTAGGAAACACTGATTTCCAGCGCTATGCAACTCATTTGTCCGAGGGCCATTAAAATTTTACAAGCCAAAATTTTTAAAAATACATGTGATTGTTTTAATAAATGTTTCTGTATGTGTGTGAGAGTTGTCTTGGGTTGAAAGTGTGGGATGTAATTTGTCTATTCATGTAAATTATTCACAGGGATCTTTTGAAAAAGAGAACTTGATCTCAGTGTGACTCCCTGTTTAACTAGTTAACTATATATTAGATTGATTATTATTATTATTAGTTTTTTAAGTTTACACTGCTTTCAATGAAGTCCTTTGATAAATAAAAACTTTTTGGAGCATTCTTACTTTATTTTTAGTACCTAAAAATTTTGCTAACTACTCACAAGGTGCAAAAGAAATGGCTAAAGTGAGTCTAACTGGAGTTCAAGTGGCTGTTAGCCAATATTTTTATACCAGTGGTTCAAATTACTCAGTGACGAACTCGAAGAATTAGTTATCACTCAAATCTGAAGTTTCCCTCTCCTCTGCTCTACTGAGCTTTAGAGTATCCTTAAGCTCCATGTTTTCACTTTTACAGTTTGGTTAATTTTCATTATGTTTTTGGTTGCAGCACATAGATACAACCCACTTTATACTAACAACATTAAAACAGCAGACTGACTGAGGTACAACTAGCTCCGTTCAGGACTATTTCATCACCGTGCAGGAAGTAGTCCAGGACACATCTCCCAGAAACAGTCAGGTTGTTTTGCACTTTGCTTATATTAAATATTGTATAGTCACTATTGCATTGGAGTCCTTTATTGCAAAATCATGACAAAGCCACATAGAACACAAAGCAGATGGAAACCTCGAGCAAAGGAAATAATGAACTACACCTAAGAACCACCCAATCAGAGTGAAGGCATGACACAAGCATGCTACTATACAGAAAATGAGGGCAAAACACAAGCAAACAAGTAAAAGGAAACAACGAGCCAGGTTACCAGAAACAAATGGTCCATAAACCACTTGAGGGAGAAGCAGGGCAGAGTGCACGACGAAAACCAATGACAGGAGCCAGTGCAGAGGAGTGTCAGGTGAGGTATTCAGATGAACTAGCAAAAACCTGAATGTGAGATGATTACACTGATGGCAACAGGTGTGAGTAATGGGAACTGGCTGGAAACAGGAATGAACAACAGGGCAGATGTCTAAGAAAATAAAAGTCCAAGACAGGAAGTGCACCAGATGAAATAGAAGAGTAATGTTTTTGTTTGTTTGTTTTGCTTAGGTTCATTTGTTGTGGGTGTGCTGGCTTGGGAGCAAACAACAGCTGGCAAAGCAAACTGATTCACTGCCAGCTTGTCTTGATTTAGACATTATGCTATTTGGTTTGCAGAACCATAGAAGAGTACTCTGGATAAAAGCAAAGAGAACCCAGAAAAAACTGCAGAGAAATGGTTGATTTCAACTTCTGTATTCAAAGAGAGAATACATTCAATTTATTAAACATAATTTTTTTTTTTGACAAAAAACACTGATTAAATCTAACTCAATAATCATGGGGTGCCCAGAGTAACATTCATTCAGGGGGCCCCATAGTCCTGGGAACATACTTATAGGCCCCTTGGCTCCAAACAAAATGTCCGTTGTACATGTCACAATGACAGTAAAATAAAGCTTCTTCTTCTTCTGTGTTACACACACACACATCAGAACAAACACAGCTCACCAAACAAACGGAAGTGGGAAAAGTAATTTCATAGAAATAATTGTATTAATGCTTTGTAGCATTAATTGCCACAACTTAATTTAGTTAAAGTGACAAATGTGTTCTGTTACTTATTTCAGTTTTCCACAGCATGGTAATGGGATAATGATGCTAATAGCTCAAGATGGTATCATAACATTTTGCATAATAAAATGCAAATATGTAAGTGGTGTACAAAAAGTGAATCAATGCATTTTCTTAGAAAAAATAAGTATGTGAAGGAGGCAGTAAAATTCTATTACTAGCACTGAAAAAGTGAAGGATGGTAAAAGTGGGTGCATATTTGCTTTGAACTGTCAAGACTCAGGTTCAGTTTTCAGCACAAATCAAATGAAGTTACATTGTTTAAGCTGATAGTTTTTTCATTTTACCATGAATAAACCTTAACACCCTAGTGAGTGGGTGACTGGGCAAATAGTGTAAAGCCCTTTGAGTGCACTTCAGAGCACAGAAAAGTGCTATATAAGCCCATTTACTTTTTAACGCCAGACATTTTTGTGACCCTGACCCAGATTTTTTTTACCTAAAGAGATCATTTATTTGAATGTAAGTAACACTTTGCTGGGCTTTTCAAGTGCTATTTATTCTTTCTGGAAAATGTTGGTGTTTTCTTTATTGTATTATAATAATCATTGTAATAACTATCTGCATTTGATTACATTTCAACAGTGTAGATTGTAAATTGTATTACTGAGAGCTTTCGTTCCAAAAGTTCTGTGAAAGGTTTCATTGAAATGAAAGGAAAATGCACATAATTCAACTGACAGTGGACCTGCTGAATCCCTGGCTGTGCAAAATGACTGTAGCTGAGGGGTTAATGAAATTTACCTTCCTGAAAAGCAAGTATAGTAAGTATATAGTGTCTTCTGAATTTCTAATGCATTCTGTGCAAATTCCTAGCTGACATCAGATGGACCTCCTTTCTTTATCCATGACTTATTCTGGCCAAACCTGGGTCTCTCCTACAAGTTAGCGGCTGCTTATTACCTGGAATATCTCTGAAAATATAACTCCTGTTTCATTTAGTCAGTTGTATACTATATTTGTTGCAATATAGTAAAACCTGTTGATAGCTCGTAGCAAAAGAGTAATGAATTTGAAATATTATGTACAGTGAAATGTGCATTTCAAGCTAAAGTGGTTATATAGAAGTTGATTTGTGGGCAGATTCTGACACAAATCATACTGGAGACATGTTTCTATAAAGGCAATGTGTCAAGTTCGGGTCCAAACCATGCCTAAAAAAAGCCCCATCGGCTCATGTTGTGACTGTATTATGGCAGCCAGTTTTACTCCATGGCAGCATGTGGGCTGGATTAAAGCACTGTGGGCCAACACTGGGCCATCACTCATTTGCTATCCAGGCATGTCAGATGCAACTCTGTGTCCTTCTTATCCATTTTAAATCCAACCAAATTCTCAGATATGCCCTTCTGGCTATGCACTCACACAAAGGTTACTCCAAGTTTAAGCCAGGTCTGGGCCCAACTGTTTTTATATGAGGACACCGCAAAGCTGCGGCTGAATAATACAAATCATGTGCTGAAGTCTTCTTAACTTGGGTTGATTTGTTTTGAATTAAATATGCTCCAGTCAAAGGACTTGCAAGACACATAATAATGTATCCAGATATTTGTCACACAGAAAATAAAAGTGAAGATGTAACGACACTTTTATTCAGCTAGTGTGAGGAAAGTAACATGTATGGCTGTGGAATCTGATCACCAGGGTCTTAACATGACAAACTGTCTGCATTCAGCAGAGAACTAGATCTGTTACTGAAGTTCACATTCTGTCTCTGGACACAACAAATACAGGGCACATGAAACAGCTTTCAAGCACTTTAAAGTGAACTAGGACGCAGCATTATGGGAACAGAGACCATAAGTGAACTCTGAGCACACACATACTTGACCGAGATCACTCAGCCTGACCACAAACTACACTCCAAGTTGAGCAAAGTCAAAGCAAAGTGAAGAATTCTGAGTGTGAGACTGAGCTGAGGATGCTGTTCTCTTACCCAGGTGGAGGGTGAGGTTGACAGAATTGGGGTGCTGGATACCATAGTACATGGACTGGCTCTGCCACCATGTGGGCTCCTCATTCCTGTTGAAGTCTGTCAGGAGCCTGGCATTATGACTCAGGTCTGGGTCTGATGCATCACAGTAGTGACATGAGCGTGTTGAGCCTGTCTGCATGCAGTAGTCCTCAGGTGGGGAACCGCACGTATTTGATACCTCCACTGTGCGACTGAAGGCAATGTTCTCAAACTTGGGCATGCAACGAAATGGGGCTCCTTCCTCATCATAGCAGGAGTCCATTCTGGCCCAAACAAGGAGGTGGCAGTGTAGATGAAGACAGAGTAAGAGGGCCAGGAGAAGAGCTTTCACAGCACAGGATGTATCCATGTCTACAAGCAATTTCAGTCACATTTACACTTCAAACGCACTTTCACACTCATAAAATAATCCAGTGAGAGAATAGGTCCAGGCTGAGAGCTTTGTTACTCTACTCTCTGCTATGTCTTCAACATATGTTCTCCGTCTGTAGAGTGCATTGATGTTTGTGCAGGAATTCCTTTCATCAGGGGCAGCATGAGACAGGCAGAGGAGGGACAGGGGTGGGGGCTGGAGGATGAAAACGTCTATTAAACTTCTCCACCTGCTGGTCAACACAAGTACCACACCACCAAAGCAGATTTGGGTACAAGAATCTCATTTGACAGCAGCAATATGTCCTGTAACATCTTTAAATATTGCAGCAGTGAGATTGTTACATCCCCAGGTAGTGTGGTGAGTACCAAAGCATATGCATTTAACACTAATAGGAGCACAAAATATCATTGATATAGAGATAAATGTACTTGGCAGCTGGCCCCACAGCAGGACGTTCTGGTAAATGCTGACTATAGTGATTCACAGTGGAAGACTGGAGGTGCTAAAACTGTCTGGAATATTTTAGCAGGCACAGGCCCTTGCCATAGAGATGTCACTCAGGGGAGCACTGTGACCTAAAGAGACAATTTATTTATATCAAAATAGAGAAATGAAAGAGCTGCATTGGTTTTTCAGCTAAATCCATTCAAGGCTCAGCTATCATGACACATGAGAATGGCTTTACATGTCCCGATAATTCATCCTGGCCATATGAAACTCATCTACCAGTCTTTGATGTCACTTGGCGATAAGTCACTGCAGTCACCGGTGTAAATATTTCAAATGTGTTTTTAAAAGACTTGTGTTTAAAACTGCATCTTTACACAAATTGCAAATACAACATTGCTAAGTACTGCACTAAAATGGAGTTTTGGGAGGTGGGATCTAAGCACTTTGTCATCTTTGTCTAAACAACGGTTCACCCAAGACAATTTTGTGGAACCTCAGCTTATCTGCTTTTTTGTCAGTGGGTGGAAATTTGGAAATGTGTAACATGTAGAATTATAAGTAAAGGTGATTCAGACATATGTATTCACAGTACCAAACAACCAACATGAAACAAACGAGAAATTCTGACAATGAACCTCTAAAGTGTGCGTCTCATCATTTCTATTTTAAGAAAATACACACAGTTGATGAATTCCATCACAGCTGTGGCACAATCATCCAGAAAGACAATGAACATTTAAAGTGACAAATCATCACTGGTACAGCTGATGTAATGAAAGGATCAATGTTGACATGGAAGTATCTGAACTCAAAAAGAAGATGCGGAAAAGAAAGAGCAACTAAAGAAAGCAACCATAAGACTGATAGCATGAAGCAGAGAAAGACAAGTAGTGCAGACAAACGCATTTATATGCTGTACATTTATGATCCCCGTGGGATTTACTGCAAAGTCTTTCCCATTCCTCCTTGTGAATGCCTTGATTTATTGGTGCTCTATCAGTACTCTGGCAGGGACACTGTAAAAGGGACCACATCAATTTGCAGTGAAATCCTCGGCTGGCTTTGAATGAGAGCAGGTCTGACGTTGAATCTCTTTGGCTGTATGTGTTCAGCCATTATGATGAAGAATTTAATGACCCTACCAGCAAACTTTTATTCATCAAGTAGATGCATTATTACACCACCTGTATGCAATGTGCAGTATGTGATAACACAACTGCTGCACAGGACAACAACATGTTTGAACAATATGCAAATAGAGAATGTTATGCTTGCATAAAGGAAGGAAGATGAGGGGAAATGTTATTATACAGACAGAAGTTTTTCTTGAGGGCAGCTGCAAATAAGTTTGCCTGTCTACAGTAGGTCCTTTGAATTGTGATGATACTGCAAATTCATCAGCACAGAATAATGGTTTGACTCTACGTGTGACACATCCAGCAAACTGGGGAATTAAAGTCTTAAAAAACATTCAGTCAACAGAAAGAGTTGCATTCTTGATGTCAAAACAGTGGCCGGTATTTGAATTGACTGGATGAGCTCAGCATGGAACCTGTTGAAACTAGGGAGGGAGTCTGCAAAGCACCCAAGGGTATACTATTGCTGGGGACCCCATGCTGTTTTGTAAGCATTCAGACAAGTCAACCACCCACTTTCCTGTGATGCAGGAAAAGATGATAGACCACACAGTCAGAGACTCAGCTTGTCAGAATCACTGTGCTGACTTTAGACAAAGACGTTCTCCTTGAAAGTCACATGTCAAGTGCAAGCTGTAAAAGATAAATGCAGAATATGTCTAGTATAGGCACTTTTTTTCTGAAACAGTGTCACAGTTGAATCATGTAGGAGTAGGTGGTTGTGATTCTGAAAACTATTGTCATTTTCTTTTGGTACTGAAAAGGTAAACATCACAGTGTCACTGTGTGAAGTGATACATCACTGCTTAGGGCATTTAGGAAAACACAATGTATTTGCTTGGTTTGGGTAAGATTTGCCTATGATGTGTTTTTTACCAGAATCAGCTCCTTTTGAATCCCAGCTTAGGCCTGTGATTGGACAAAGTGTTTGTCATGATGTGCTGGTCCTGGCCTTGTTGCAACTTGAAAATGAATATAGACAGAATATTTATTTCAAATAGAGTTTGTTTTAAATGAGATTATTGTCAGACTGTTCAAACTTCAGACTGTGGTGGAGATTATTTGTTATTACTGTCCATTCCACACATGTAGGTGAGAAAGAATAAAATGAACTTACACCAGTGATATCTTTTGTGATTTAATTATAAAGTAAGGATAAGACTAAGTAAAAAAAATAAGTACAGAGTGTCTGTAAGTACAGAGAGGCCAGAGGTCTGAACTCCCATATAGCGCTATCAGAGTCTGACCAAGAAAATAGGCTCTCACAACATTTATAAT
This sequence comes from Monopterus albus, assembly GCF_001952655.1. NCBI lineage: Eukaryota > Metazoa > Chordata > Actinopteri > Synbranchiformes > Synbranchidae > Monopterus > Monopterus albus. The sequence continues at coordinate 234,509 of NW_018128101.1, forward strand.
ATTCCACATATCTTGTGTAAACTACTGCAGGTGGTTGCAGAAACAGTTATAGCTACTTCTCTATTCTCTCCAAGTCACAGCCTGTTCTATTATCAGGAATTGAAGGTCTCATGCTGTGCTCCTGTTCCCTGTCACCTTTCACACACTGTGGTCAGCACAATTTTCAATAAACATCTGCTATAAGACACAAGCAACTAAAACTATGAAGCAATGATTCACATAACATCACACAAATTATATAATAATTCAGTTATTTGTCGTAACAGATTTCTTCTCATCCATCTGTTTTCTCTGCCATGATAACTTCTGATTTAATCAGTCTTCTCTTCTGTCCTTTGTTTTCCTTTCCATTCCAGTTTTCCCCCCCTGCAGCATGTAACACTTCAAACTCCACTCTGCCATTCTTCACTACTATTCCCAGCGCATCTTAGCACTCATTCTCATTTTCCCCTCTTTGAACAGACCCTGCCACCCACCCCTTTCATGCAGGAGATCGGTGCAGCTGGCTGTCATGATGTGAAGCTTGTTGCACTGAGACTAGCAAGCATGGCCTCCTTTTTATGACACAGTGTCGTAGCAATGAGTTACACTTTCAAACAGTGATTGGACGTCATAGCTGTCAGCATTTCACTTAGCAATGCAGTAGGCAGATGCCATACCTCCCAGGGAACACATTATCTTACAAACTAATGAGCACTGCACAGCCTCCATGTCATCACAAAAATTTCCCATCATCACACACCTTTATTAAACTCTATCTAGCCTGACAAAACTGTATTGCATTTATGTATAACTACTGTACTGGTCACAGTGCTCAATGAAGTAAAAAGGAACCCTAGAGTAACAGCTAAAAACTTAAAGGATTCACTGGAGTTGGTTAACATGTCCGTTCATGAATCAGCCATACATAAAATATTGAAGGGGCACAGTATCCAGGACAGGACATGACAGAGGAAGCCACTGCTCTCCAAAAACAAGTTTCATCACACCTGAATTTTGCCAAAGACAACCTTCGCACTCCACAACACTACTGTGAAAATGTCCTGTGGACAAATGAAACAAAGGTAGAATTGTTTGGGAAGAACACACAGCCCTACTTATGGTGGAAAAACAGAACCGCATACCAGCATGAAAGCATCATGAAGCACAGTGGAGGGAGCATCATGATTTGGGGCTGCTCTGTTGCCTCTGGACCTGGACCACTTGCCACTGTGGAGGGAAAAATGAATTCCCAAGTTTATCAAGGTATCCTACAGGATGATGTCAGGGTGGCTGAAGCTCAGAACATTGAAGTAAATCTACTATAGAATGGCTTCAGAGACACAAAACCCAGTGGCCTCAGGTCTAGACTACTACTGTTTTCCATTACAGCTTGACAAACCAAGGTTTCATCAGAAATAATGAATAACTGCTGGATAAGGAATCAACAAATGTTGGCAGTCTAAGTAAAGTCACAGCCATCTGTCGTGTTCAATCTCAGCCACAGTAACTGAAACATATCTAGCTCATTTTGAATTCATACTTAAATTCATATATAAAAACTATTTTTGATGTGGGTGCTCAGTTGAGTAAAACACAAGAATGCTTTCAAGCTGTCACAATGAGAAATCTATACTTCTGCTTTCTTCTAATGTGATGTGAATGTGAACTGCAAGCTACAAACCAAGTACATGTGTGTAATAGGAATGCTAGGAAATGCTAAAAATGGACCATTATAACCAAACATTTGATAGCAGTTGTATAAAAATGTAACTGCATGTGAGTGGTGAAATGGCATGTTTTATTTGCTTTGTGGATTTGACTGGTGAGGATGGTGGTGATCCTCTGGGTTTGTAGGGATAAGTGGCACTTAGCTCACGGAGTAGTGGTGCTCCACGCTCTGTAGTGATTTAAGTGACAAAATTTCACGCAGCCACTGTAGCACAAACCAGAAAAAGACAGTGTCACGGTTCAACAAGCTCAAGATGGACCCAAATGCAGGCTCATGAGGCAGATGTAGAGTCAAACAATCTTTTCTCAGTCAAATCTTGAACTTGATCTGGCACACAAAAGACAGAGCAACAAAGCAACACATAGAGACTGGCAAAATAGTGAACACTGCAGTGTCTGATGGTAATTTGTTACCTACCTTACAGCAATGTGATTACCTTTTCAAAAAGAAAATTCAGTAATTAATCCCAGTGATGCTCCACGCTTCAACCGATTTAGGTCTGTCTTGTTTGTAGTTTGTTTCCTGGATTGACAGACCTATCAGTCACTGGCCTCTCTGGGTTAGCTTTGCACAGGGGATAGAAGCGTGAGGAAATAGCTAACCTCTACCAAAAGAAGAACGTGATGTGTACTTGTGTGTGCAGGTGAGTAGGTGGGTGACTGGTCAGATGATTGGCTTGGGTGGGAAACACTGAGGACAATTAGGTGAGCAGGTGAGGGAAGCAGGGTGTGAAATAACAGGAGAGGATTCTAACACATGCCAGTGTGATTAAGCCAGAAAAGTAGTGTTAGAAAGTATTGTTAGAACCCATGAAAAATAGGCTGAAATATAAATAATTATGTTTTATTTTAGGACCACTGCTCCTACACTGCTGAGCCAAAACACAATGATCAGCATGGCTGCTCTGGCCAGTCTGCAGCGACCCAGCAGGCCACGGTAGCCCTTCTGTTGGTTCAGACCAGACAAGATAGCCTTCAGTGCCCGCGTGCACTGGTGATGTGCCAATTTGTTGTATGTGCCTGCTTGGACCATTGTGAGTAGGTACTTAACACTGTTGATCAGCAGCACCACACAGGCCTTGCTGTTTTGGACATGCTCCGGCCCAGCTGTCTGGTCATAACTATCTGGCCCTTGTTAAAGTTGCTTAGGATTTACATCAGCTCATTTCTCCCATATTCAACATGTTGACCATGATAACTGGTCACTTACAGTATTGTCTAACATATCTCAGACTTTGACATGCTGGCTGCGAGCACTCCATCAGATAAGTGGTTCTTACCACAGTGCTCACTGGGACTGGAATTTAACCTGTAAAGTTTTGATTTCAACTCTGCTACTAATTGTACTGATGATGTACCAGGAACATTTTGGAAATGGTAAATACCTCAGAGTCCTCTTGAGCTGGCCAGTATAACTCACCCCACTTTCCTGCTTTACTGTGCATAGTGTTATGCTGCATTGTATCTTCCTTTCACAGGGTGATTTGTCAGCTTCTAAGGCTGATTTGAAATTAATTTGCCATTATAACTCTGGGAACAGTGAACAGAATAAACCAATTTGGAAACTGTTCTCCTTTCATGAGACTTGCAAACATAGTAATATGACAGTCCTGCAGAGGGGTGCCATTAAGGGAAGACATGTTTTCAATGATTTAGTGGGCATAGGGCCCAAGGATTGTAGATATGTTTCTGAACTGTTGTTAAGCTGTTGTCAGAGGTCCAGAATTTGCAGCTTTGTCCCTGCTCTTACATCCCTCAGTGATTCTGTTGATGTAATATTTTTTTTAGAATGAACAGCAGGGAAGGCCAAATTTTCTTGTCTCTGTCCACCCATCTTCTTGAAACCAACAGCTTTTGAGCCATAACATTCCTGGGTTTAGTAATTAGTTGACTGTTGATTAAAAAGGACTTTAGAGAGATCCTGCAATTACCCAGCATATTAATCCTCACCAGCTTCATTACAATGCACCATGCATGCTGGCTTCAAGTTTTACATTTAAATTTGACTCTGACTTTTACACTTACACTTTACACTTTTAATTTGAGACTCCCTTAACTGGACATAGGTGCTTTGCGCTCATGTTGGTTTGTAAGTAGAACCAGTAATCTGCCCTTCCCTTTGTGTGATTGACTGTGGGCTCCCAAAGGTTTGGAAACAAATGAACAAACCACTTTTATGCAGCACCCAGAAGCTCATTTTGCATATTTATTTACTCATTAGCCCCATTAACACAGTACTGCTTTCCTAGATATTCCCTTGTGATTCACACCTCCAACCTTTCAGTTGGGAGACGACCGCTCTACCCACCAAACCACAGTCGCCCCCTTTTCTTTTTCATCGTTTTAAAAATGACAGTACGTGTGGTGCCCTATTGTTTTTGTTGTGCTTTGTTTCTTGCCATTTGGGAAATTCTATGGCGCTTTGTGAATTGGTTTATAAGTCTAAAACACATCTGTGTTGGTGGAAACCTACCAGGAAAGCTGGGGCTTCATCCTGTGTATGCTTTTCACCTGTGTCAATTATTAGCCACACCTTTTGCCTCTTTACCTGCTTGAAAATGTGAATGGCCTATAACCATGTGACTATCTACCCAACCCACTATGTGCATGTTCTTTCATTGGTTTGTATGTTTTTTTTGTTTTTTTTAACATCCATACTGTGTAAATAACTCTGTGTTATGTGCTTTTAACAGACCATGATGAAAGTCACAAGCTGAAATGCTTTGCTTTTGCAATAAAGTTGCTCTATAGTCTACAAGTGTTTCTGGAGCTTTGACCTTTTCAAACCCAGATGCTGAGTCAGGACATTGGTGTAAGGCAAGAAAACAAGGCTTTAATAACAAACTGGTGTGGATGTAAAAGCAGATTGACAGGGTGCCCATTCAATATGGTGCAGTTTGTGCCGGATGGGCGTGGTGTTTGTTCATTCTAAAAATAGAACACAGCTGTTTAAGGTTTCTCTGAAGACACATTAGCAACTAGTGGCTGAGAGCAGATGGCTTCAGTACGGAGTGGGTGAGCAAACGAATGTTAAACAGGTGAGCGTGAACAAGGATGATAACAAGAGTGCTGAAATAAGGGGTGTTAACAGGGGAATCCAGTGACATTAGCCAAAAAAAACAACAAGTTTTGTGAAGAAGACCAAATAGTGGCACTACTAGGCCAGACACTGGATACTGCTTGGGAACACCTGAAAAAAATACACCCACTAAAGTGTAACCTGCTGTTTAAGACTTGAAAGCAGCAAGCTGGAGAGACTGCTGAAGACGACACTGAGGGTGCATCATCGGCTGTAAGCACAGAACTAGAGATCTGTACAGCACTGTCCTGGGTAAATGGAAGATTTAATTTACTGTTTGTACCTGTTTGGCCAAAGTGGACCTGGAGACTTGTCAAAACAGAAATGTTGACCTGTCTGGTTCGGTAAGTCAGTGTTTAATTTTAATGCTTGTTATTCTGCTAGTACTATGTTGTGCACCGTTCAGTTTAGAGTGGCTCCTGTGTGACCTGTTGTAGCCTACTGACAGTGTTTTCTGTTGTGCTGAGCTGTTGGAGAGAGATGTGATGAAGTGAATTAATGTACGGGGGGTTTATTGTGGTAAGACTCAGTAGTTTCACTTTGCTGTGTTACATCCATTGCTTGTGGTGATGGTGGAAAGGGCCTGCTGGCCAAAAGGCAAGCCAGTAGAGATGACATAGGAGAGGATGGGGGGGAGGGATAATGGGTCTAATGGTTTAATTCCTATTTTTTTCTAAAGATTCCATTCAGACCCAATTCATAACATATTAAAAACAAATCTTGCATTTGATGATTTTTCCTCTCCTTTTGAAAAATCTTGACTTGATGAATATGAAAATATTATTCACTTAAAAACTACCAAACACAAGACGTCGCCTAGCTTTCTATGTATGCTGGAGGTTACAGGTTTCCACATCACACTTCTGTAACCTGTATACTGGACTATGATTGGCTCCCAGACTAGCTGTAGTGTTCCAGGAGCATAGCTGTACAGTCGTTGGTCATTGCTACCTCAGAGTGAAGGTGAACACAGAAAAACGCTCTCCATCGCAGCAGATGAATGTGAAAACCTTCTAGTATCAAAAACATTATTTTGCACAGTGTGGTCCAAGTGTAGTAAACTATGCATGCACTATCTCAGCTCGTCAGGGGCTGAACAGTAAGGCAGAGGGCACAGCATTTAAATTTTAAAAAAGATGGGTTTTTTATTTGCCCAAAAATAAGAAAAAATTACAAACATCAATATCAAACAAACTGGGCCCCAAAAGAGGTCAAAAAGATAAGGCAAAAAATACAGCAAAGTGACCTGCACAGTAGCGCAAACAAAAACCAACTAACCTAACAAAAGACACAAATGGGGAACATACACCGATCAGGCATTATGACCACCTGTACATCTGTATGCACTTCAGTGCAACACTTCTGCCTTAACATTTGTGTTTATGAAGCTCAAAATGTTTGTTTTTGGTGAGATTGTCATAAATGTATAAATTCAATTATGTGTTCATTACCGAGGTCATAGTTAAACCTGCTGCTGTCTCAGTCCAATCTTTTTGTCTGGATCATGGACCAGGAACACGATAAGTCAAAAAGAAAACTTGCACACAATAACGATGCATTGTCAAAACAAAATTAACCAGAGGTGCTTGCTTAATTGATTAACTATGTCTGTCTAAAAATAATGGGGGCAACTGTGGTTCAGTGGGTAGAGTGGGCCGTCTCCCGTTTGAATCTCAGTGCCTGCAGTACACATGGTGAAGTGTCCTTGGGCAAGACATTAAACGCCCAGGTTCCCCCTCATGGTTAGAGCCATCGGCTTAGTTGGCGCCGCAGATGGCTGCCTCGGTTCTGTACCGGAAACAAATTCCTTGTGTGTAACATACTTGGCCAAATAAAGGTGATTATCCTTATTAACCTAATGTCAAATGCCTAAAATCTACCTACAACATAAATCTACACAGGTGAACAAAAGAACATTACTAACCGACTCCAGTGCTGGTGGTGGCTTAGGCCGGGGCTGAGGCCTTCACACAGCTGTTGATGATTGTAAAAGGAAGTGTATACACCATCATATCATATAAGAATTAATACAATATAAACTTGGACCCTGGGCACTTAACACTGAAAAGGTTTTGAAGTCATTATCCATTTGTGGCGTATAACACCACAAAGACCTATTGTAGTCTTGAAATGTCGAGGAAACACCCAGTTAAAAGCATGAACCCTTTGGCAGCACAGGTGTGTAGCTCAAAGGTACAAAAAAAAATTATTCTCCCAGTAACACACACCATGGAGTGCTGGGGTCATAATTCAGTGTGTCTGACCTTTTAACTCTGATATGCATACTAGCTAGTTTTGGCTGGAAAATCTTTTTTTTCACTCTGTATTTAAAAAGATTCCCATAACCATAACAAGAATAGACCATCTCTTTGCTCCACCTAAAGCATAGGAAGTCACATGAGTCCTGCACATCCAATTAATGTAACATTGACATTACATGCTTCCTACCCAGTGTGCGTCCTCTGTCAAGTCGGACTCCATCATTGTGATAACAAGTCAGGTGGTACTAATATTGATCTGTGATGCATGAAGGAAGACAGGAGGGAAGAGTGGGCCTTTTGTTGCTGCAAATCTATAATGTTAAAGCTGCTTCAAGTGTCTACAGGCAATAGGAATTCTCTAGGGACAGAGCAACAACACATGAAAGCTGGGATATGTCTGCTGTGACAGATAAACATGATTCATTCATGCTTAAAAGCTGGACCTAGGGCTGTTTTGAGGCATGCTCTAGATCAAAAGTTGCACACTTTTCAAGTGCACTTACCTGTGTTTGGTCTCTTATTCTTGTGCCATCTTTTATGAAATGTACATTTTGAAGTTCTCGCTTGTGCTTCTATGTACTCATTCATTTAATGACGATTCCACTTCTGATGAATGGGGAAAAAGGTTATGTGGGTGTTTATGTGTTAAGTCTTTCTAAATTTGACCTCAGTGGTATGTGGCTGCCTGCCCACACATGCAGTACACAATGAACACTTACCTCTAGTCTTTGCTCTTTTTCCTCCCTCTCTCACTATATGCACATACGTGCAGTACGGCCATGTGCACTAGCACTCGCAAACACATGCTCACGCACCAGGTTGCACCTTAAGGCTAACAGTGTCTGCTTAATGGAGTTAGTGATATATCCAGTGGGTGTTCTGCTCATTTAAAAGTCAGTGGAGGGAGGAAAGCAAGCAGACTGGGAGGGGGTGGGGATAGTGAAAGGCTAGAGGCTGCAGAAAAAATGCAACACAAGAGGACAGTATGTGTGGATGGAGTTGAAGAGGCAGTGTGAACAACAGGTGCAAATGACAGCATTAAAACTACAGCTTGATCGTCATTGAAGGGGGGTAGAATGTGTAAGTGGATACGAGGCCATGAAGGTGTCCTGAATAAATTGATCTACTTAACTGCCCATCCACCATAGTTATTTGTTTTTAGTATCCTATGCATCTCTTGCTTTTATTATGCCACAAGCCAAAAATGAAAATGCACACAAAGTGAGAGGAGAAAATAATATTGCCTTGTACTGGCCATTTCCAAAAGGCCAGCCTTTCTGCCTGAGCTCTGAGCCTCAACATTATGGAAGATTAGAGCTTAGAGGCAAAAATCAAAGCACTGAAATGTCCTATTTACATCTCACTTGTGCAAATTAATAATTTCAAGAAATTGTAACTAGAAATCATTAGTTTTTAATATCCAGACTGCCTTTTTCATGTCTTGATATGTGCCCTTTCATATCTGTTGCCTAGTTTATAATGACATTATAGTGGTGGCCATTTGTCATCTAATGGTTTTCCTGATTGACCTCTGTGAGGCTTATCTCAGTGTGGTGGCCGTGATCACTCCTGAGGCTAAGAGCTGTGCTGTCCACCCACTAATTTTCCTCACTTATCTCTTCTATTTTTCTCACCCTTTCCTCTTGAATTGTATTCTACGTCGCTGACCTGACGTGGTTTGATCGGGGCACAGCTCCAGTCTTTTCTTCCTGTTCAGTGATAAAGTGTGTGTGTACTTGTGCAGTGTGTCTGGTGTTTTTTATTATGAATACAAGTCTTTTTGGGAGGTGTGCTGGGAGTGACGAATAGTTCTAAAGTGATAATGCACACAGATGCTCCTGCATGCTGGTGTGATCATTACAATCCAGCTGTTTGGATGCATACAGTACAGATACTGTTTGGTGCAGGCATTTGTATCCTTTTAGCTGCTGGGGATTTTTCATATACTCTCTCTGGCTTGCTTTCTCCTTTTGCAGTTAAACTAGTGTGTGCGTGTTTATGGGAATTTGCAGTTGCATACCTGATGTGCAATTGTGCGTACACGTTGGTAATAACTTGTCCACTTTGCATTTAACAGAAGTAAAACTGTATTCATTTGTGTGTCTTGTCCTCCATGCACAACTCCCTGTATTTAGTTGACTGGAATACACAGTATTTCTACCTTGTCATGCCTACTGTTTCAGTCAAAAAGAACATTTGTCTCTGATAATTGGCAGAAATAAGCACTAAACCAACCCAGCCTCTACAGTACATGTAAAGTACAAAAGTCATTTCATCGTTTTATAGCAATTTTGAGGATTGTAGACAAATGATAGTGAAAATGTGTGACTTTTGTTGCTTGCTATGTTTTTACTTTGACAGAGTATATGAAGTTAAGGTTGCCTCTTTTGTATATTGCACATGGCTTCACCTCGCATGCTGGGGTGGTGGTGGTGATAATTAAAAGAAAATGAATACAGTGGCATGACATGTTGGATGATGTCCACACCAAATGAAGGAATGTCACATGGAAGAAAGGTGTTCATCCAGCCTTTCAAGCTGTAGAATCCAAACCAAGGATCACTGAAGCTCTTCCGTTGGTGTGTAGCTTTACCTTTCATTTGTTACAAGCCTGTATTTAACAACATACCGAATTTACAGGTCTTAACCCCAATAACACTTTTTATCCTTTCTTTTACTCGGAAGAAAATAATGCTAGGTTTATAAAGACCCGTGTTAAAGTAACTGAAGAAGTACAAGTTAAAAATACATTCATTTCTTATTCTGACATTTAATGGCCCAGCTCAAAGGGGATCTTTCACAAACCTCTGTCAGTGTTGTGTCGACTCATGTAGTCTGTGGGTGTTTTTAACTGGTGCAAACTTTGAGTGTATTGTGTAAAAGCACACTTGTGATGATCTAAGCACTTCTGTACTGTGAATCATTAGGGATGCTGCAGTGGAAAAAGATGTCCTGAACTCAACTGGAGGACAGTACACGCCTCGGCTTACATCAGTATGCCTTCTTACATTTGGCCATTTGATTCATTATTATTCTACCCCCTCTGTACTTTCCTTTACTTCATCACGCTCTTTCCAGCTAATCAGGTTGTATCCCTTCACCTTTTCATTTATGGTTTAACCTCATATGTCCATTTAAATACTGCATACAAAGAAACCTGACCCTGTGAAACAGTGTTTCCTTTGCACAGCTGAGACTAACTATGCACAATGAACTAAAGTATGTGTCAGTCAATGTAGTCAAAAAATTAAATCATAGCTGTTTTTTAGATGCTGGCCCAAAATGAACATTGGAATATGTTGTACCTTTTACAAGTTAAATGCAAATCAGATTTGTTCAGGTATCTGGGTCCATCACTGCCTCAAGGATGATGATGATGCATTGTTTTCATTATGAGGCCTATTATTTGTTGCCTTATGTTTTAAGTGAATAGAACAGTTCATGCTTGCGGTAATCCTGCAGATATTACAGCAAAGTTTAAAGCTTCTTGTAGTACGCCACTCAACTAGCCAGAAATAAGAAGTGGTTCTAAAGCAGAAACAATATTTGAGGAAAATAAAAATGTAGTGACAGCTCTGCGGCTGGACTCATGCTGCTCATAGCTACTTTGTTTCACTGTAGAACCTGAATCGGTGTGCAGCACCAAACCTGTCTGCTGTGCAGAAAAGCATTAGGTTAATAAGGTTACAGTAAGATCTCAGTGCCGTGGCATAAGATTTAAATCATTAAATGAGTTACTGCTGCTGTTCATGTAATTGCACTAAGCGTCTGTGTCAACATGGAGACGCATATAGATCTTGTTATTGTTTGATGGCCTCAGCTACTTTGATAAAGTCAAAGAAGGGAGTCACATTTTACATTTGCTTGGCCAGTGTGAGACTGTGGGTGTTTGAAGCCAGAGCGTTGACGGCGCAGCTCTGTCAGGGTGTCATTTGGATGTCAGGAGGCGGAGCTCTGCTCCACTGGGCTCTGACACAGTTTAACCCCTTCTTGTTGCCTGTGGCCACTACTTATTCTAGGAAGTGCAGCAAAGGAGTAGGAATTCCTCTTTCAGGATGGAGAAAGATGCATCCAAATTACAGCATGGAAAACTAGGACCACAGCTCTGTTGTTCTCAGTTGGTGAGAAGCAATAGTAGGCCAAGTGTCCATATAACAGCTTTGGGATTTTGGTGACAGCAGCAACAAGACTTTGTCATGGCATGTTGAAGAGGACAGCAGTTGCTACAATATCCCACCTGATTGTTTACACTGTGTGCATGTATACTGCCTACGTTTTTCTCCAATACTTTAGATGACACAATTTCATTATCTGTAAATGATCTTTAAAAAGGAGTCAAGTCATGCTTGTTTAAAATGTCTGATGTTCAGCTGTGCTGCATGAATCTGAAGCTGTTACTGAAACTAAGCAATCCCAGTGATGTAGGTACACAAGGAGTGTAGCTCAGTTTTCAGGTATGCATAGTATTTGTTTTAGCTCTGAGCTGGTCCTGCTGCCTTCCACCCTTTAAGCTAAGCTAATGCTTACTGGCTATACAGTAGCTTCCTACGGTATTTATCATATAAACATGACCATGACCTGATTTAACACTTGGCAAGAAATCAAATAAGCATATTTCCCAACATGTCAAACTACTTTACATGCCCACTAACCGATAGTTTCAGCTGTATAGTAGAAATTTATTTTATCCCACAGTCTTGATTCATTTTTTAAAGTTATTCTCAAATGAATTTTTTTGTAGCTCTTACCCCTTAAAACACTGTAAAATAACATTAACAAATGTGCGATGTGCGGTTTTCCACCTGCAGCCCAGGTACTTTGTATTTAAATGTGGACTCTTCTACATTAGCTGCAGTTGGAATTCAGGCCACGTGGACGCTCAGTTAGGCAGAAACGGCTCTGTACAGCTCTTAATTGCATAGTGGGGCTTTAAAATGTAGTGCATTATTAATGTGCTGGATAGTTCAGCTGTTGTAAAGTTCAAGTGAGAGAATTACATGTAAGTGCTATACGCTCCTGAATAATATATTCATTCCTCCCTCTATTTTTTATTTTTTATTTTTTATTGCATATCCCCGTTGAGTATGAGTGGTAATAGTATGGAAGGACAGCCCACTTACCCAGGATTAAAGAAGCCCTGTGTGTCCTCACTGATACCATTCTCTTTCACTAGAGCTTTATGGTATGTTTTACTCTTGCCCCCTCTCTTTCTCTCTCCAATTTTATCATCTGTCTCTGTCCCACCACCAAGACTTTTGTCTCATTTCAGCAATCTCTGTCTTCCTTTTAGTTTCAGTCTCCTGGTGTTATCCTTAATGTTTTCCTTTCCTTCACCTCCTTTCCCTCTCATCTCATCTCCAGCTGTAGCCCCCCCACTGCCTCTTTGCTCTCAGGTTGTCAGATAAAGGTGAAGATCTTCTTTAGAGTGCTTGGCTCTGCTTTTCTCCTTTAGGTTTTTTTTTCCCTTCCGATATTTTCACCCCATCTCCTAACTATACAGTAGAATTTCCTTTTTGAGTTGTGGTGGTGGCATTTCTGATTGGGTTGGCGTGAGGAGGGAGATCTTTGCAGTGAGTGACCTTTGTGGATTTCTAAAGCTCATTATTCCTCATTGGGCTCAGTTGTGGCTCTGTGGGAAGCGGCACAAGTCTAGTGACAGCTGCTGCTGGGCCAGTGCAGATCCTGGTAATTTTTATTTTTTTTGCTCATTCATTCTTCTCACTCCCTACACTTCTCCTTCTGACCTTTTCCAGCCATCTCACTAACTTTGTCTGCATTTCCATCCCACTAAGCCCTTTTCTTGTGTGGTATAGAAGAGAATTATCTATGTAGAGATACTGCTTGCAAACCAATGATGGTAAGATGATGTCAGAGGGTAGGACTGGATAAGTCTGACTTCTTCCTACTCCATTCAAACATGTACTAGGTATAAGCAAATTGATACTGGATTAGAATTTGTCGGATATGTGTAAAATGATGTGTGTTGATATATCAACTGTTTTTACATGCTTGAAAGAATAAATAAATCAAATCAAAAATAAATCAAATCAAATTCTTGTCTGCTCTTTTTTCCCCCCTGCCTTTAAGCTTGGCAAACCAAATTGGACCTGACAGAAACCTCATAATCAGTTGTTCCACTTTACACATTAATGTATGAAAAATCTTGCAGTATACGTTGCAAACGGTGCATAAGATTACTATTTAAACATATTAGTAAATACGACAACAATTCATTTTTTTAAGGTCATGGTGCTCTGAAAACCTATATTGTTAATTTATCCCATATTTCACATGTGAATTAGGCTTGTATAAGCAGGGACATTTCAGTCAAAGGCACTAATGTTATGATTTAGCAACACACACGTTTCTTTCCTAGAAGGAGATCTCAAAGCCGGAGTTTTGTGATAACTTGCAAGATGGAGGCATTCAGTTCTGTTTCAGCTTGACAAAGGAAAGAAAGAGGTAGGTCAGAAAATGAGGATAATGGCGTCCACTGTACCCAGAGCTAAGAGCTACAAAGAATTCATTTGCGGTCTTATCAGACCTAATTCATTTCTGTCACAAATCTGATGGTGTTGTATATGATGTAGGTGGCAAAATTTAATTTGGCAGTAAGGTGCTGGTTTTGTGGATGTTACCTTGCAGGCATAAAGTATAATAACAAGGAATATATGATTAATTAGGGTGTATCAGTGATAGATCCCCAAACCTCTAACATAGGAGCGAAACCATTTGTCAAGTCACAAAGTGTGTGTTTTGAGGTCACAAAGAGTGTGTTTTGAATCATGATTAACCAATAGATATTCATTACAGGTACACAAAGTATATCCCTGGCTGCCCTTCTGCTATAGGAGGTGAGATTTCTCTGGAAAATGGGTAGCCTATATGCTACCACTACAGCCTGATGCACACAGTATTTGATCACATTTATTAGACATAGACACATTTATTGACAAACATAAAATCTTATCTGATTGCCAATATGGTTTTAGGTCGAAAAGATCGACATCCTTGGCCATTACTGACCTCATGGAGGACATTACAAGTGCTATGGATGAGAAAAAATTTACAATAGGGATATTTATTGACCTAAGAAAAGCATTTGATACAATTAATCATGAACTATTAATGGACAAGTTAGAGAAATACGGGATTAGAGGAATAGTTTGGAAGTGGATCAGAAGTTATTTGACACAGAGGTGTCAATTTGTGAGGTTGGGTGAATACCAATCGAGTGAGCTGGATATTGTATGTGGAGTGCCTCAGGGTTCTGTTTTGGGACCTAAACTGTTTATATTATACATCAATGATATATGTAAGGTTTCTGAAACTGTTAAAATGGTTTTGTTTGCTGATGATACTACCATTTGGGCATCTGATGAAAACTTACGGCAACTCTCGGTAAGGGTTTCAGAGGAATTTGTGAAGATAAAGAAATGGTGTGATAGTAATTTACTATCTTTGAATTTGGAGAAAACTAAATATATGATATTTGGGAACCGTAGACCACATAATGAACTTCAATTGAGAATGCGGGGTGCTAATATCGAATGAGTGTATGAAATCAAATTTTTGGGTGTCATGGTTGACGACAGATTATCCTGGAAATCTCATATCAGATATGTTCAGCATAAAATAGCTAAAAATATAGCGATATTGGCAAGGGTTAGATATATGCTGGACGTTAAAGCATTGCGCATTTTGTATTCTTCATTGATTTTACCATA
>NW_018128101.1:249639-250320 GCF_001952655.1 Monopterus albus
GCATTAATTTTTGTATAATATGATGTCATGGGTTAGGACTGGATAAGTCTGACTTCTTCCTACTCCATTCAAACATGTAATATGTGTAAGCAAACTGATTTTGGATTAGCATTGGTTGGATATGTGTAATTATGTGTGTTGTTGTCATTTGTTCATTTGTTCTGTTCTGCATGTTTGAAAGAATAAAATCAATCAATCAATCAATCAATCTGTTCTAATAAACTTATTGAGTTACTTTGTTTCCAAGAATATTCAAACTTTTTAACATTTTAATGCCATTTACCAAACTACATCTTGAGATTTTAAAGATAATATAGCCATTTGAACAACTGTACTGATAAAACTTGTATTACCGAAAATGTCCTTTATGGCAATCAAGAAATTTCAACTGTAATGTCTTTACAAAACAGTCAGTACTTGTGATAACAAAACATCTCTTGCATTATCTTTTGTCTGTTTTGTTGTTTTAAATTGAGATGTGTATTGAATGCATACTTGTTGCTTTCAGAAATTATATTTAATGTTAAACACAAGTGAGATTTTAATTTAAATACTAGGTTAATACATGATAGAACAATGCTACACACAGTGAGAGTAATCGATGTCAACTGAAAAAAATTAAATCAGCAGAGCTCATCATGCAATCAGGTAAATACATAAAAAAAAACAAAAACATTCATT
>NW_018128101.1:250337-259538 GCF_001952655.1 Monopterus albus
TTCCTGCTTGGCTTTCAGCTTAGGTTGCACTTATTTCATTAGCAAACACAATATAATTTCACCTGCATCCATAGCAACTGACTGGTTTGTGCCTGCCTTATCAAACATATATATCTTTAAATGAAATGCAATTTCTGTGAATGTACGAGAGAACACTGGATCACACAGTTTCTGGCCTCATTACTGATATGGTCTAGGTTTGGCTTTTGTGCATGTATGAGAAGAAAACTATCAGTAGCCTGTATAGTGACTTTCTTTAAATGTTTGTCTTCTCTGTGTGTGTGTGCGTGCTCAAGGGTGTTTACTGTAAATCACAATGCATTTAGACCAGGATATATTCCATATAGACATGCCTAGCACAACATTAAAAAAAAAAATGATGCTGAGTGAATAAAAAGCAAAATGTCACATTTGTTTCTGTTGATAGTCGACCTTTGTAAACATCCTCAGTATATTCATTGCCCTACAACGGTCAATAGTAGTGTGTTATGCTGAATCATATCTTTAGGCAGCTGAATGTATTTGCTTGAAGTGATCAAAGGTTAGTAATTCAAAGGTCAGCAGGACAACTGTGGTGGAGCAGGCATGCATAAATAATATATGTTACATTCAGAGGGTAAGTGAAGTCACTTTGGACAGAGACTGCTGATTAAAATTTCACATCGTTTGCATGGGCACGACAAGGATCCATATACCAGATGGCTCAGATATGGGTTTTAATAAAGAAGCTATTTCCAGCGGAATCAATAACAACCTCTCCTCACAGCACCCGAGGAAGGAGTCCCTCTGCAGTAACAGCAGCTCGCTCTGCTCCTCAACATGCTTGGCAGATTCTGGCATGTAACTACAGCACCTGTAATTGCAAGTCATTGAGATTCATTAGCCGGTTTCCTTCCACACAGCACAAAATCTATATAAAAGTGCCCTTTTGGTGATTGTACCCTTCCCCCAAATGACTTTGATGGATGAATATGTTTTGGATAGAAATCACACATGAAATGTTTCCCACTGTACTTTTGGTGGCAAATGCACAGCCAGCACTGGCAACTTCCTTAAACGTAATGTTGTCAAGCACTGACTGCATCAAGAGTGCCCAAAGGATTAGTCAGACACAAGTAAGACATTGTGATTAACACAGCACAATTAGCAAGGAGCTAGTTAAACGTGTGATGATGTTCAGGATCATCTGCCAGCTAATTTGTCTTCTTTCCAACCAGGTTGCACGTGTAATTGACATGGATTAGTGCTCTAAAACATTCGTAGCATCAAAGGTGTGATCTGTGGGCTCTACACTGGGTGTAAATGCCAATGGCTGTCTGCAAGTTAAAATTGAGGGGGAATTTGCTTTATTGTTTCAAAACAAACATGCTAACCATCATTAGTTATAGCATGTTAGCACTATAATGGAACTCTGAGTTCAAAGAGCTCTTATTGCTTGACTTGTCTTAAATGCAGTAACTGACTCGTTACCTTGTTTCTTTAGGAATGGTGTAATGAATTAGACAAATTACTATGTCCTTTTGCTTATGGCAATCAATTTGTTTCTCAAATTTGACCATTAGGTCTGACTTTCTGCAATGCAATTTGAAAGCAATCAAGTTGGATTGTGTGTGAAAGCATTGTCTACATTTGTTGCTGCAGTAATGACACAGACACATTATGTAAGATGCTCTAAATGCATAATGAAAGCTGCAGACTAGAAGAAGAATGGAGATATGACCACGGTGGGTAAAATGTTCATTGCACCTGACAACAGCAGAGACATAAGAGTCAGCCAGGTTTCATTCCACTGTCACTGCTAATTGTAATGTAGCTGTGACATCAGTGTTAGAGTGGTGTCCAAGTGTAAACACATCTGTAGAAATGAGGTGCATTTGTTTTTTTCTGCATTGTCTGGCCAGCCTGATCATAAATATACTTTACTGATTAGGAGGGAAATTCAGGATCATGAACCAGAACATGCTTAAACAGACTTTATACATAAAGCAATGGGTATCCATGTATTAAATGCAACCTTTGCAATGATTAATTATAATTTATGGCATCATGATTTAATCACATTGGCTATTAAACAAACAGTAGCCCACAGTGCACACACCATAAACAGTTAATTGGATTATTTAGGGTTAATATATCTTATTATGAAATATCACTTTTGTATAGAAAATAACAAGCAATTCATTTTAATGTTCCATTTTCACAAGTTTGCTTTTAGCTTTAGTGTATATAATTGTATGTGTGGTGTACCTCAGGAAGAAAATGTATTACTTCCACTGGTGCTAATGGGGATCCTAATAAAGAAAGAAATGGCCCATTTTACCCTGCCCATTCAAGGTGTGATTATTGCGTCAATTTTCTGCCATGCTATTCTATTTAAAAGGTACCAAGGTGTCTGTGTTGACCCTCCTATAGTCCACCAGGAGAGGTTGTAAAATTGGTGCGACTGTTCTGCTGTGGTCTCTGTTTAAAAGGGAAGATGCAGTTTGTCAGGTTGTGGGCTGAGGAGTGTGACGTTTTGGTCAACTTGTTTCTGTGAAGCGAACTGAATCTAAATTTCAACTTTGCTCACAAGAAACAGACCATGACCATAATTATTAGTATGTTGCAGAACAGCTTTGAGTTGAATCATGTTGTGGATGAGCAAAAGCACATGCTCTTTTCATCTGCCATTTTTGATTTGAAAATAACATTACTGATGTGCTTGTATTTCTGATGTGTGTTTATACAGTATATGCATGGTTACAGTATATGCCATGCTGGACGTCAAGATAAATACCATGCCTCTGCTGATAGCTGTATACAAAGCACGTGGGTGACATTATTATACAGTTTGTTTTTTTTAAAGTTCAGTCTAAATAAGCAAAACTGCAACAATTAAGGCCAATAGAGTGAAACATTGGTTTTCAGCCTTTTCCTATATCAGCAGCTCCTGGGGCAGGTTGAACTTCCTGAGCTGGTACAGGAAGTAAATCCTCTGCTGTGCCTTCTTGTGCCTATTATGCTTATAAACTTCTTGTCTTCATATACTTTATTGTAGTATTTTTCTTTTCACCAGTCCTCATCGCTTTGACCTTTTGGCTATTCAAATACTTTAGCTTCTCTGCCGACTTGTTGAAAGGAACAACAGGCCACTTTGGCCTCCCTGTCACTTGCTAGGGGCTTATTTTGTTCAGAGCGGGGAGAATATGGGCCCATTTTACATGCAAGCAGTAAAGCACACTGTGGCTACAGTAAACCACTTGGTCTCTGGGCTACTTGTTTTGCTTAGGCACACTGGTAGGCTATTTTTGTGTTCTCTGAACTAGCAGCACAGACAGCAGATGCCAGGGAAATAAAGATTAGTGGGACAGAGACACAGAAGGGAAAACAGAAAAGTGTTCTGAGATAGACTAGGGAGAGTAAACAAAGAAGCACAGGAAGATGAAGAGAAGCAAGTGTGAGAGAGGAAGAGGCAGGCAAACAAAGACGTGTTGGAAATACAAAAGTGAAAGATGGCTTGGATTTATGTACATGTGTCTCTATGTCTTTACTGTACGTGTACTCCTGCACATTTTCTAATGGAGGAGTCATTTTGAGATGCAGTATAACAAACAAGTTATATGGCACAACTGCTGATTACCTTTAGACGTCAGGTCCATTCAAGAGGCTGTTTATGCTGTCCTCTCTGTGTCTTAGTCTTGTACTTCTGTAACGCTGATAAATTATACTGTGTGGGCCTTTCTCTGCAGGCCAGATCATTTTTCACTGCACACAGCCCAGGATAGGGAGTGCTAGAAGGTAATGTGTAGGACTAACAGGAATATGAGGAGTAGGAATGAGTTTCACACGTGTGATGTTGATCAGCTGTGTCCTTGGAGCGAGAATTTGCCAAGTATACAGTAGCAGCAGATACTTCACCTCGAGGGCCATTTGCTTGCCAAAGTACTATCCTTCCTAATCGAAAAAGTCAGGCCTGTTGCCATAGTCCATTGTAGATGATCTGAAAAATAAATAGTCCCTAATATTATTTTATGTTTATAGGCGTTTGCCTTATCAGAATGTAGCCCTAATGAATATCCTTGAGTGGGTGAGCATTAAATGTGAAAGACATAACGGTTGGCTGTGCCTTTCATTTGCAAGATTGCTTCATTTGGTGTGGGAGGTTAGAGGCAAGTGTGCTATGAATTGCTATTTATAATCACCACTAAAACCATGTAATTTATGTTCCTCTCACTAGACTCACCAATTTTATTCTCATTAGCAAACAAAATAAGCTAGTCGCTTCACTCATGCTGGTAAAAACTGTAATATGGTGTGTCAATTATGACAAAAGAGCTAAAACTGATTACTTGAAAGCTCCATAGTCTTCTGTTGGTGGCATATCAGCAGCTGTTATGTTTATGCTTAAACGTCAATCACTTAATTCAGAGTTCATTCATTTATTCTGTAGTAGATAAACTGACCCAGCATAGATATTGTGAGTAAGCACATACAAAGAGACTTGAGGAAAAGATGAGCAGAACAATGATTTTACAGCAATCTCTAAAATGCCCTGCTGTTTTTTGCTGTGTAAAATGTTTGTTTCTGCACAAGTTGTTCATGTATTTTCTGTCACTTTCATCTGTCATTCTGCTCTCTGATAACCAAGGCATGCTGAGCAGCAAAAATGGTTGCATATAATACACAGAGGGGGCTCAAGCATAGCTTCAGGCTTAACAAATCACTCTTATATCTTGAATGCCTGAATATAAAACAAAAATAATTGACTATACTGGAACAAAATAGAGATGAGAACATTCATTTATATTTACAACTCCTAATGCTAGATAAAAGCTGAATTTGACAGGGTAGATGTGGAAGACGGGTGGATGAGAGCACAATTAGAAGCAGGTGGAGAGATTAAATAAGTACACAATCCCAAAGAAGGAAGAGATAGGGCGAGGGTGCAGAGATAAAGGGGAAGAAATAGGGAAAAAGATGCAAATGTCCTTTGATAAGCTGGGAGCCAATCTCAGGCGACATATGGAGCAGTGTGAAGAAGGAGCTCCTTCAGTATGGGTCTTATCTGCAGAATGACTGCTCTTCAGCCTGATTGAATGACTAATCTCCTGTTCTGACAGCATAACAAGGCCAAAAGTACACAAAGACACAGAGCCTGGGGAGATGAAAAGAGCTGGCCAACCTGGGGCACTTAGCCCCAGGATATAGGCAAGAGACAGAAGTAGGAGGCAGGGAAAAAAATGGCTGACTATATAAAAGGAGAAAAGAGTACAGTGCAGTACTATTCCAGACAAATGGCATCTTGGTAAAAAAGGAGAAAAGACAATATAAGGCAATATAAACACATAACATAGCTACAGGGTTGTACAGACCCTTGTCCCTCTTAGTGTGGATAAGTGAACATGAACACTGAGTCATTTGTCACATGAATTTCCCCAAGGAGAGTCACCTGCAGCAGGTCTGAACTCTCCTTTACCCACAGCTGGTGACCACTGATTTTCTCATTTAGACCTCCACAAGTAATTAGAGTTCATTATGAGAATTCCTGATGTAATTACTCGGCTAATGGAACCTAATTAAAAACCTGCAGTCAACTGCCCACATTGTTTTTGCTTCCTGAAATGGTGTTCATACCTGTCATTATTAAGACCTTTAAATCATTGGTGGATGAACACAAACACCAAAGATAACATCAGGATGGAAAACTATTTCCCGGGGGCTTTATTTTGTTGTAACATTTAAATAGTGTTGCAGTAGAACTAGTGATGAACTGAGTGTGCACGTGGACAGCTATTTTAATTACTTCATACTAAAATTTACTATTGTGACTCCCTGAAAATAAATATAAATTACAATAAACATGTCAGTTATTTCTCACTGCCATTAATCAGAAATAAATTACTTTCTTGGGATATTTAAAGGGATGTACCAGCCATTTACTATCATCCAACATTAGTCCCTAGGGTCAAACCCTGAATACACTTCATGTTATGCAACCAGCCCTGTTTTTTTTCATTTGACTGGCAGAGCATGTAGTTTTAATAAACCTTTATCAACCAGAGCTGGTTAACAACTTTGCAGCTGAGCCATAAAGTGCTACTGGGTCATTGCATAGAGTATAATAGTCCTTACAGAGGCAGCTTGTGTGCCTTCTTTTTCTTTTTTTATATATATTTCTCTCTCTTGCATTGCAAAACAACAGTATGGTGCAATGTAGTTATTTATGAAAGTAAGACATGCATGTTAGACAGGGTGGTTGTAGCAGCTAAATATGAGTGATATACATGACTGTGATAACTTTCTGAATCTCTCTCAGTAACATGCCAGTGGCATGTTACTGAGACAGATTAATAAGAAACAAGCCAAATCCTTAAAACTACCATATTCTACTATAAAAACAAGATGAATGACATACAGTCTGAAAGCGGTACCTTGCATCATGTTGCTCCCAGATCCTGACGCATGAGACCAGTGTTTCATCTGAGGCTTAAGCTATTCCCTGTAGAGATAAGGAGCCATGTGGTGATATATGTTTATAACTTTTAGATTTGAGCACATTCACATTCCAGAGCATTGCTGCAAAGCCAGCCATTCAAGACACACTGACTTTCTGTGTAGTCCATGTACAGTATCTCTTAGATGACCAGACATGAATCATAAAAGGGCTATTGAGAAACAAAAGCTCTAATATGCCAGTCATAAAAATAAGAATAAAGCAAATTAAAGCACTGTTTTATTTTTTTTCTACTATTGCTCCACATGTGCCTCACCATGCTTGCTAGTTTCTAATAATAAGCTTTTGACTGTTAAATGATCTGTTAGATCCATCACAGGAAACATAAACTTGATGTGCAGATAATTCACCTAAAGGAGACTGACATCAATAATATAGATTTTTAAACAAATTAAAAACAACACTTGACGGATCCTCCCAATTTTACATTTCCATATCAAGAACAGTGTGGTCTTCTGTATCAAAGCAGAACTAGGATTTAGTTACAATAGCTGTTCCTCATGTCACAAATGGGGCTTTCTACAGAATCTTAATAATGCCATTTTAAAAAGTTAACTTTGGTAAAACAAGGCTTCTGCTGATGAGCAAAAGACTGGGTTCAGGAATTCTTTAACAAAAGCCTGTGGCTGTCTTAATTGGAAGTAACAAAAGCTGATATTACTCCACACTTTCTTGAAAATGGTGGAGGAGTTGTGAGTGTAGGATGAGATATTTTTGAACATTCACTTTGCATCTATTTTATACTTTGCTTTCAATTTAATGTTGATTATCTAGTTTGTTCACATGTTTGCAAAGACATAATTTCCTGTTAGTTCAGATTCATCAGCAGTAGGAGGACATACTATGTTGGGAACAAGAGAGAATCTTCATTATGAAAAAGAAGACATATGCATCCCTGATTCTGCTTTAATATCATCCTTAAATAGCATAACTGATATATTTGATACTTATACTACTTATAGTATGTTACAGCTTTAAAAATGAAATGTGGTCGCTTCGTTTTCTTTCTGTAGTGCCCTGAATTGAAAGTGATTAACATTAATTTTTATGATTACATATACATTGTCACTTTGGCACACTCCAACCAACACAATATTCTGACATAAAACAAAGTCTGTGGAATAAGCAACATGCATTTAGCTGTTTGGATAGCAGTAGTAACTTTTATCTGAATGCTTATTTGCTTGTAATTTAAGTCTCTTCAAAATATTCATAAATCACAGTTAAGTTTTGGTGCACAGAAAGGTTAGTCTAAGGCTATATATTACACCCACTAACTAAGTGACTCATTCATTCACTGAGTCAACAGCCCATAGTTCACAAGTTGAACAGAGGATCCTGATTGCCTTTGCTGCCTGCTTAGCCTTTGCTACTGATCCATGAACAAATGAATTCCTTGCCACAGTGAGCCCTGACTCCCTGTTCAAACAACTAAATTGATAATGAATTTTCAATCATCTCACTTACACTATTACCTCTAATCTAGTGTAAGATGATCTGTGCATTTCCAGACTTATGAACATTGTCAGCAATACATATCTTGTGCCAGACTTTACAGAAAATATGCAAAGCAGTCACTTAATTTCCTTGGCCCCTACTAGGAACTGCAATACAAACAAAGCAGAGGATATCAAAATCAGGACCAACTGTGGACATGGTGGTTTCTGAACAAAATGTGGCTGAAAATGTTTTTAATGCTGAAACATTAACCTGTTGGTCTTTATCCATGGTGCTGAAACAGTCCAACTCAGTCCTGCTTTGTGTCTCTATCCATGGTGCTGAAACAGGCCAACTCAGTCCTGCTTTGTGTCTCTATCCATGGTGCTGAAACAGTCCAACTCAGTCCTGCTTCGTGTCTCTATCCATGGTGCTGAAACAGTAAACCTCAGTCCTGCTTTGTGTCTCTATCCATGGTGCTGAAACAGTCCAACTCAGTCCTGCTTTGTGTCTCTATCCATGGTGCTGAGACAGTCAACCTCAATCCTGCTTCGTGTCTCTATCCATGGTGCTGAAACAATCCAACTCAGTCCTGCTTTGTGTCTTTAACCATGGTGCTGAAACAATCAAACTCAGTCCTGCTTTGTGTCTCTATCCATGGTGCTGAAACAGTCCAACTCAGTCTTGCTTAGTCTTAGTCAGTCTTAGCTGTTCCTAGGACTGCACTCTTCTGGACAGAGATCTCAGATGTTGTTCCCGGGATCTGCCACTCTCCCAGCTTGGGAGTCACAGCCCCCAGTGTTCCTATTACCATGGGGACCACTTGTGCCAACAATTTGGATGAATAGGGGAAGGATCACTTCACCCAAACACCATGTTCCTATTACTTTACACACACAAAATATTTCCCTGCTTCCTCTGTGGTAAGTCAGCAGTTTTTCTTGCTGAGATTTTAAGAGATCTGAGTTGTCTTCTGTTAGTGGAGCAGAATGGAGATTTATCCACATCTTTTCTAGTTCGTTTTTTAGCCCTTGGTATTTCTTGGGCTTCTCGTGTTCATTCTTCCTGATGTTGCTATCACTTGGGATTGCTACATCTATCACTACAGCCCTCTTCTTCTGTTTGTCCACCACTACTATGTCCGGTTGGTTGGCCATTACCAGTTTGTCAGTTTGTATCTTGAAGTCCCACAGGATCTTAGCTTGGTCATTCTCAACCACCTTTAGAGGTGTATCCCATTTTGACTTTGGGACTTCCAGCCTGTACTCAGC